>NW_025223501.1:1707057-1719054 GCF_014066325.1 Apis laboriosa
GAGCGTAGGTTGTATTATCGTGGATGGGCATAAATTTTCTTTATATGATACGAGTTTCATGTCACTTAAATCTTAAGGATAAAATTGAATAATAATATAGTTAGGATGATTATATGGTAGAATAAAACGAATTTTTTTATTCGTTTCCTTACTCGTGTTCTCGTTATATATTTTATTTTGCTTATACATCCGCATGATTTAATTATTTTCGCTACTCAATTATCCAAAAATAATCGTCACTCTTTTACATTTTCCATTTTTGGAAAAATACTTTTCATTCTTAGAAATAATTTTCCAATTCACTTTGAACTTTTCTCATTCTCGAACGGAGCTTTAACTTATCCAAAAACAATCGTACACTCTGAAAAGCTATTTTCGACAACTTCCTCGTCCTTGGAATATATAATAATTTTCAACGAGTGGACGATCTCGCACTCGAAAGGATCTCGCGATGCTGTCGGTCGAAGACCGAATCGGTGTGGCGCGGCAGAATTTTCTCAGGTCGGTCCCCGGGCGTTTATTCGGGTTCTGGACCAACCCATCCATCGTTCGGGTGTCTGCTTGGCTCGTTAGCGATTCTGCATGAGTTGTCCCTGTTCCCCGGTTGTCTCTTGTCTTTTTTCGTGGGCCCACGAGCGAGGCCGGGCCTCCGCGGGGCCCCCTTGACGTGGGACCACCCCGTGCACCCGACAGGTATCCCCGTCTGTCACGTGACCTGTCACACGCATACCTTAAACCCTTCCTAGAGGGTTTCAAATTCGAACATTTCCCGACAGGGTCACGACTTTATTCTTCTTCTTCTTCTTCTTTACACGTACGCATATTCAGTCGTCAGCAAACGGGGTAAAATTAATAGTTGGAGTTACTTACATAAATTAACCTCGATAATTTATCGTATGTATAAATGTTATTCAAGCGTTTTAATTACTCCGGAATAACCTCGCTCGAAATTTCTGACTCGATCCTACCTTTTCAACATCGATGTAATAATTGTTATCTCTGATCATCACGAATATCGTAAAAAATTACCTATTTATCTCTTATATCGAAATAGCGTTTGCTATTTGAATTTTTTTTTTTTTTTCCCTTTCCTCTCAGAACGCGTATGCACAACGCGTACCATTTCGCATCGAATAAATTCTTATAGCGCGATCCTCGATCAATCTGGTCTCCGTTTAGCGGTGGTATGGCGCGCGTGCCAGACACGTAGGGAAATTTTGCCGTACGCCTTAAGGATGAAGGAGGATAGGGAACGGTGTTCACTGAATTTTTTAGCGAACAGCAATGGGGCACGTATGCGCGGCACGCAGCATTTGCCACGAATAAATTCTCATAGTGCAATCTTCGATCAATCTAATCTCTCGTTAAATGGAGCCTATTGCGCGCGTGCCAGGCACGTAGGGAAATTTTCACTGGCACGTGAACCATTTACCGGTGATATCATTTTACACGCTTATAAATTATTCACGCCTCTCTATTCCTTCTTCCTTCTTTTCTTTTTTCTTAAATCACCACTTTTCTCAATTTTTCTCATCCCACACAATGTTGCATCACACACGATTCATCACTTTCAACGAATATCCATCTCTTTCGAAATGTAGTTTCATTAGAGAATCTTGATCCATCTCGATGATTCGCGAAATATTTCTCGCAGAATACTTTTCGGTGTTCCACAGGGGCCGAGAAGGAATCACGTTTTACGTAAGAACGTTTGGCTATCGCGCGTAATCGGTCGACGGCGACGCACTCTCAAGGCCTTCGATTTCCCATATTTCCTGGGCCGGCGTCCGCCGCTGGAAATAACAGCGAAATAAATTTGATTTCGTCCCGGCGCGGTAGTACGTTACACGTGTTGGATCCGGCCCGATACCATCTTCCACCCGGTATCGATTTCACAAACCTCTCTCTCTCTCTCTCTCTCTCTTTCCTTCCTGTCCAATGGGCCGTCGAATTGCTGCACCCCGTCTCCAATTTTCCAACGGAGAGATTCCAGGCGACGACGATCGACTGGTACGGAAAAAAAAAAAAAAAAAAAGAGTTGCGAAATCCTCCTCGATTTCAACGTTTACGATTTGGGGATCCGTGAGAAAGAAAGGGGGGTTCGTTCGAGGGAGGATGGAGGATTTTTTTAGGGCCGAATCCGTGAGCGGGCGGGTTGGACACGCGGAAGGGGAGGGAAGGGTGAAAAAGGGAACGGTTGCCGGAACGCATGTCCTCCGGTTGTTGGACCATTTGCTCGCATCCCGTGTGGTCCGTCGATGTCCCCATTGTTTCTGAACCTGGCCGTCCGTATTCAAATTCGCTCGTTTCGAATTGGCCGGGGAGGGGGAGGGGAGGGGGAGGAGGCTCGCGGTGCCCTCGCGACAAGGAGGAGGAAGAGGAGAAGAAGAAGAAGAAGAAGGAGGAGGAGGAGGAGGAGGAGGTGGAGTGGCTTCGCCTCCGTATTACGATCGAAAGAAGGAGACGGAAGGACGAAGAGGAGCAGAAAGAGGAGGAGGAGGAGCGTGTTCCTCGGGAGAGGAAGGAAGAAGAAGAAGCGTGATGCACGCGGTGTAACACTGTGTGCGCGCCGGCGTACAGAGAGAAAGACGACGACTGGAATAAAATATTCACAGCCGCGGCCCGAGCGGGGCCTTAATTGCGATCAGACGCGATCTCGGATTCCAACGGCCGGTGGGCCCACGAACCGAACCTAAGAAGTCCCCTTCTCGAAAGAAAGAGGAGTTTCTTCTCTGCTCGCCCACCTCTCCGCTACTCTCCTCTCCTGTTTCTTCTTCTTCTTCTTCTTCTTCTTCTTCTTCTCCTCTGTTCTTCTAGAGGTGGTTGTTCCTTCTTTGAAACGCGCTATCTCTCTCTCTCTCTCTCTCTCTCGTTTTCGCTTTCGCTTTCGTCGTCTCCTTTCAACGCAGCTGCGCTCCTCTTATTCGTCCCTCCCGATCGTTTTCGTTCCGATCCCCCCTCCCTCTTCCAACAGGCCACTACCGTGTCTCGACTCCTGTTTATCCTGTTACAATGAGATGTATCGACCTGTTCCTCTACCATCTACGAGCCGCGACCGCCGCTCCCCAGGATTATTTAATTAGCTAGGCGATAGATCGCGGTCCACCACTCACCAATGCCTCTGCGATCCTCTCTCGAGATTTCCATTCTCTCTCTCTCTCTCGAGAGAGAGAGAAAGAGAAATTGGGAAATATTTTCACGTTTCGAACCGGCCGGTGATGATCATATATATATATATATATGTATGTATGTATATGTGTATGTGTCTATTATGTATGTATGTGTATAGTCTATTATGTAATAAGGGAGTGAATAAGGGGAAATTTTTATCCGCGCGAATAATTAATGGGAGGGGGAGAGCGGGTAATTACACGACAGGCTGCCGCCATTTATGAGCCCGCGCTGTAGAAAAAGTAAATTTTTATCGAGTTTAGTCCATATATCATGGTGTGTCGTGTGTTTATCGACTATATCTCCGGTTAATAACGAGTCGGGTAAAAATGGTTGAAGATACGAGGAGATTGGAACAGTTATTATCGCTTGTGTCAGTCGAGGAATACGCTGTCGTGGGAGGATTTTGAACGATAAATCGATCAAATTTATACGATAGAATCGTCGTAGATTAAACCGTCGAGTTTGCGACGAATTATCGCCGCGTCCTTCTTCAAAACTCAAATTGAAACTCGGATGGTGAATTCAAGAATTCAGAAAGAATACAATCCAAAGCTACGAAACTGGATGGATAGTAGAAAGAGTTGGCCATCAAATTTTGGATGACGATCAGACGACGGAGGAGTTAGGATTCGCTTACTTTTCCTCTCACATCCCGATAGGATCTCCCTTAGATTGCGTAAGGTGCATCGTTACCTAATATCCTCTCAAAACTTGCTCTAGTTAACTGCTTCGCGCGATATCGTTGCTACGTCATCGTGGACGAGATATCTCGCTTGGCATCGTGCGCGACGAGTTTGTTTAATAGAATTTGAAAATTGATATTAATTCGATCGTTGAATGACGTTCAAATTCCCTCAACATCGATGTCGCGTACTAGACGTACAATGTCTCGTTCATGGTTCGTTCCACTATTAATGATACAACGCGAAATATTTCGTTTATGGCACTAATAATATTGCATCGCGTCGAATATTTAGTTCGAATAATTATTGTATAGCGAAATATTTCGTTTATGGCACTAATAATATTGCATCGCGCTATGTTTTGTCAGTAGGTTTTCACTGTCAATATCGCACCGCGGAATATTTCGTCGATGGCTTTGTATAAAGGATATTGCACCGCGGAATATTTCGTCGATGACTACTAATATTGCACCATGGAATATTTGGATGTTTTTTTCATTCTTTGTATAAAGGATATTGCATTGCGGAATATTTCGTCAATGACATCGCACTACTAATATTGCACCGCGGAATAATTCGACAGTAGCATTATATTGTTAATATTGCACCGTGGAATATTTCGTCGACGTTTTTTTCGTCCTTTGTATAAAGGATATTGCACTGCGAAATATTTCGTCAATGACATCGTACTACTAATATTGCACCGTGGAATATTTTGATAATAGCATTATATTGTCAATATTGCACCGCGAAATATTTCATCGATGGCACTACTAATATTGCACCGCGGAATATCTCGTCGATAGTATTGCACGAAAAATATTGCACCGCGGAATATTTCGACAATACCATTACATTGTCAATATCGCACCGCGGAATATTTCGTCAATCACGTTACATTACTAATATTTCGTTGGTAACGTTACACTATCAATATTGCACCACGGAATATTTCATCGGTTTTGTACGGAGAATATTGCACCGCGAAATATTTCGACAGTAGCATTGCATTGTCAATATTGCACGGCGAAATATTTCGTCGGTAGCATTACATTAACAATATTGCACCGCGGAATATTTCAACAGCAGCATTACATTATTAATATTGCACCGCGAAATATCTCGTCTATGATGTTAGAAATATTGCATCGTGGAATATCTCATCGATAGTATTGTACCGTGGAATATCTCGTCAATAACTTTCCACGGAGAATATTGCACCGCGGAATATCTCGTCTATGGCGCTAGAAATATTGCACCGCGGAATATCTCGTCGATAGTATTGCACGAAGAATATTGCACCGTGGAATATCTTATCAATAACTTTCCATGGAGGATATTGCACCGCGGAATATCTCGTCCATGGCGCTAGAAATATTGCACCGCGGAATATAGTAGCATTACATTGACAATATTGCACCGCGAAATATTTCATCGATGGCATCGCACTACTAATATTGCACCGCGGAATATCTCGTCGATAATATTGCACGAAGGATATTGCACCGCGGAATATTTCAACAGCAGCATTACATTATTAATATTGCACCGCGAAATATCTCGTCTATGATGTTAGAAATATTGCATCGTGGAATATCTCATCGATAGTATTGTACCGTGGAATATCTCGTCAATAACTTTCCATGGAGGATATTGCACCGCGGAATATCTCGTCTATGGCGCTAGAAATATTGCACCGCGGAATATCTCGTCGATAGTATTGCACGAAGAATATTGCACCGTGGAATATCTTATCAATAACTTTCCATGGAGGATATTGCACCGCGGAATATCTCGTCCATGGCGCTAGAAATATTGCACCGCGGAATATTTCGACAGTAGCATTACATTGACAATATTGCACCGCGAAATATTTCATCGATGGCATCGCACTACTAATATTGCACCGCGGAATATCTCGTCGATAGTATTGCACGAAGAATATTGCACCGCGGAATATTTCGTCGATAGTATTGCACGAAGAATATTGCACCGTGGAATATCTTATCAATAACTTTCCATGGAGGATATTGCACCGCGGAATATCTGGTCGATAGTATTGCACGGAGAATATTGCACCGCGAAATATCTCGTCCATGGCGCTAGAAATATTGCACCGCGGAATATCTCGTCCATGGCGCTAGAAATATTTCGTCGATAGTATATTGCACGAAGAATATTGCACCGTGGAATATCTTATCAATAACTTTCCATGAAGGATATTGCACCGCGGAATATCTCGTCGATAGTATTGCACGAAGAATATTGCACCGCGGAATATCTTATCAATAACTTCCCACGAAGAATATTGCACCGCGGAATATCTCGTCCATGGCGCTAGAAATATTTCGTCGATAGTATTGCACGAAGAATATCGCACCGCGGAAATATCTTATCAATAACTTCCCACGGAGAATATTGCACCGCGGAATATTTCGACGGCGGCGTCGCACGAAGAATCCTGCACCACGGAATATTTCGTTCACGGCATTCCACTAATAACATTGCGAAATATCTCGTCCGTGGCGCTGCACTACCAATATTGCACCACATGGAATGTGCTCTCTTCCATGGCTTTGCCAATATCGCGACAGTAATATCCCCACTGTCGATATTGCGCCACCTCCACATCCAAACAGCCGCTGAAGAAGTATTCCGTCGTATTGCATCGAATCTTACTCAACGTAGTGCACGTGTATCGCCATCTCGAAACGTTCGAACGCACATCGAACGGGTATCGAGAAATTAGGATGAAACGACGTAAAAAAAAAAAAAAAAAAAAAAAAGAAAAGAAAAGAAAAAAACGAAGAATATACGCGGTTGTTGTTAAGTGGCGTGTAAACGCGAATTCCTCGGATCGCTTCCGCATAACTGCGTAACTCGAAAGGAGTCCAGCCTGGATCCTGGGAATCTTGGATTTTTTTCCGCGGCCTCCCCGCTTTCTCTCTATCCGTTTCTCCGGCTGCACGGCGGATGTGAACGCGACGATAAGGCCCGGGTACGTGCGTGACTCTCTTTCCGTCTCCGACCCCTCCCCCTCCCTCCTCCTCCCTCTACCGCTCCCTTGACACGGCGTGGATGCATTGTTCCGCGCGATCTCCCGCGTACCGCCTCTCTGCACCACGTATATTACATTGTTTCTCCGCCTGGAATTCGTTACCTCGAGCGCGTTACCCTCCCCTCCTATTATTCTTCGATCGAGTGCCCGAGTGAAAAGTTATTCAGAGGGGATATGTTAGAGAGGACGAAGAAGGGCCAAGTAGTTGGTTTGGCGGAGAAAGTAATGAGAACGATCGAGAGGAGAAGGTAAAATCGCCTCGATAAATGAGAATGATGAGAAGGAATGTGAGAACGAAGGAGAAGGATTATTAACCCTTTGCTCTCCAATGGTCACTTGGATCGATGTGACAACAATATCATATAATAATATGAACGGCGACAATATTTATTTATGTTTGATTTTTTTGAGAATATCGCTTCGTAAATAGGTTTCTTATCTTATGAGTAATTATCTTATGGTAATCTTATGAGGCCACCGAACGCACCGAATGCATCAAAGTGGGGTTGCTGATTCGATCGAGCGAAACAGGAGTGCAAAGAGTTAAACGCGCCGATCACTATTTCACTCTAGATAGAGATACTTTCTCTCATCAGAGATTCTTCCGTCGTGAATAGTTACTTAGGCTCGTTTCTAGGCTCGTTTCTAGGCTCGTTTCAGTGAGACGAGGGCCGGAGAGGGGGGGGGGGGAGGGAAAGGAAAGGTTGCTCGGTTTCGGATAGAGATTTACTCTATTTCTTACGAGTAAATTGCTATTGTAGGATGTGTTATAGGGTTACGAGGAGAAGGATTCGTAACGTTTTGTAACGCATTGAAATATGATACTGTTCGGTGAATGAACCGAAAAAGAAGAAAAGGAGAGAGAAAAAAATCTTACAAACGTGTTTTTTTTTTTCTTGGAACGTGTTTACGAAGAGTTAGTGGGAATACACAAGGTTAAGAAGATGGGTAATTAAGTTACGTTACATAAATTATTCGTGGAGTAGGCAGTAAGTTTTAATTAACAGTTTCTTTTTTTTCTCTCTCTCTCTCTCTCTCTTTCTCTCTTTCTTACGAGTTTCGATAAAGTTCCGCCACGAAGAGTAAATAATGGCCAATATTCCCGGGTTATTAGCGATTTAATAAGGAGGATCTATTACAATATTTCGATCTGTCGAAAAAAAAAAAAAAAAAAAAACGTGTTGGCCTCGATCGTTCGAAGGCCGCGGAACGAACGTTCCGCCTCCTCGAATTTTTCCTTCCTGAATAATAATTCGTGCGACGTGTCCTCGCGGAATAATCGGGTTCACGCGGCCATGTCCGATATGCTAACGCGTTGTCATCGATAAAGTAAATTTATTTCCTTGGTCTGGGGACTACCGTTAGTTAGTTTAGCAGCTGAGGCCCCGTCGTGTCTAGATGTCGACCCATTCAACATTCCTATTCCTCTCCACGAGAGAAATAAATCGAATCCTCCTTCTCCACGAAACCGATCGAACAAAAATATATTCAATATTCCCGCCACAGAGGGCGCCTACCTTACCCTCCATTTTCTTCTTCCCTCATTTCCGTATCCAATGTATCACAACGAATTATCGCCAACAATATAATTTTTCTCAACTCGAATTCACGAGAAAAAACATTTTTGTTATATTATTTTGTTATATATATATATATATTTTTATATATATAAAAATTCAAGAAAAAATACTTTTGTTATATTATTTTGTTATATATTATTTATTAATATTATTTTGTTATATATATTTATTTATATATATATATTTTTTGTTATATATTATATTTTATCCAACGCGATTGGGACAGCGCATTATTAAAAAAAAAACTCGTCTTAAAATTAATACAAGTTTAAACTTATCGATTATAAATTGGAAGAGAGAAATNAAGTTTAAACTTATCGAGTAAGTAAACTGGAAGAGAGAAATCATCCCGTGAAAATTCAAATTCCTTTCGCGACGCGAGCAGGTCGAAATGAAAGTTTTTCCCTTTGGAGAAGACACGAGCGTAAGCGAGTCAAGTTTATCTTTTCTCTCCTCGGTCAGATGGAGCGATTACAAAAGGTTGGCGTGTCGAGCCGGTGGAGGTGTCGAAATCGGTGGTCGGTCGGTCGGTCGGTCGGTCGGTCGGTCGCGTCGCGTCGCCAAGACACGCGTCCCTGTTTCGAAGATTCCGTGTAACATTGTAACGGAATCAGAAGCGTGTCCTCTCTTTCGTTTCGTTTCGTATCGTTTCGTTTCGTTCGCTCGTTCGTGGCGTGAGGCTGCGGCTGGAGGAGGTGGCGAGGCGTCGGCTAACGTATCGGATAAAAATCTCTCGCTAGTGGCCGCCGTGTGACCAGAATTCCCATTATTCCCATCGTGGAATCATGCACGCGGCCCTCCCGCCTCGAGTGTCGTCCACGCCGCGCTTCACATTTCAATAAGGCACCGGCCAATTACATCGCGGATTTATGGAACGAGCCGTCCATTGCACACCCCCCCCCCTCCTCTTTCCCTCCTCCCTTCCCTCCTACCGAAAATTTCTCTTTCTAACGATCCTACGACAAAATTAGATCCCTCCGCTTTCTCTTCCCCGCAAATAATCCCATTTTCGAACTTTCGTTTATATATTTATTATATATATATATATATATATATATATTTATAAAATTCAAATCCAAAATCTCGAATCGAGTAGAGATTAAGGAAAATTTGTGAACGAAACGGAACGTTTCTTTTCTTTTTTTGAATCGAACGATTAGCGAAAATTGAAATTACGCGGGACGTTCTTTGAAGACTCGGTCGATAAGATGGAAAAAATTTCGCAACGCTCGAACGGAGAATTAAAGTTGATATATATTTCGAGCGAGGTAGAGAAGAAGATAGGTGGAAAGTTGTCGATTCGAAAAAGGAAAAAGACTCGGATTTCGTGCACTATCGGCAAGATCAGCGGGCTAATTGAAATTCATACGCGACATTATCGGCGATTCGCGGACGGAAACCGCACGCTACCGCGCAATCGCATCTTCGTGCCGTTTAATGGCGCCCCCGTATACATACGTTTCGTTGGGAATTACCTGCTACTTTGCCAACACTGCAAGCTTTCCCCCCTCCTTTTTTCTCCCTTTAATATTCCGTAATAAGAAAAATTTTACGATTCTTATCAATCTCGTTCGAATCAACGACAAATTCTGTAAATATTCTTAAAACGTCTCTCAACGTCCCTCGAGGAAATTTAATTTGATAATCAATTTCATAATTATTTTAATTATTACGAATATATATATATATATAAATTATATATTCACATCACTCGAGGAGGAGCAAGAATAAAAATTATACGAAATTCAATCGACCAAGAAGAAACTTATTATTCCTTAATTTCGAGAACACTTAATTTCGAATAATAATTTTTCGTCGAAATCACAGGTAATTTTCATCACACGCTCGAAATCGAACTTACTTACCAAAAAAAAAAAAAAAANAAAAAAAGAGAAAAATTAATTGTTATCGTTTGGTTCGGTTTTCGATCTGTCGTGAAAGTTGGTCGAACGGATGGCGACGAAGAAGAAGAAGAAGAAGAAGAAGAAGAAGAAGAAGAAGAGGAGCAAACGAGGGGAAAGATGGCGCGACATTAACGAACGTTCCCCGGGCCCGGTATCGCGATCCTCGATCGTTTTACACCGGGGGAGTTCATATGCCTGCGGCCGTACCCGTAAAATAAAATAAAATAAAGGGACGGCGTGCCACTGAATAAAAAAATAGGCCCATTAATTCGTCGGCTTATGTCCCGCCGTCTCGCGC
This sequence comes from Apis laboriosa, assembly GCF_014066325.1. Classification (NCBI taxonomy): domain Eukaryota; kingdom Metazoa; phylum Arthropoda; class Insecta; order Hymenoptera; family Apidae; genus Apis; species Apis laboriosa. The sequence continues at coordinate 1,717,755 of NW_025223501.1, forward strand.
GTTCTCACAGCGTCGTCACGCGACTTCGTGCCCTTTTTTTCCCCCCCCAAACAAACCTTCTCACCAACCATTTTTACGCTTGTCCTCCCCCCTCCCCCTTAATCGTCGCGCCAATAATATTGCGTGAAACGATTTTCCCATATTTTTCATGTACGATCTTCGTCTTCGATCCTTCGTCGAGGAAACAAAATTTAGAGGAAACGAAAATTTAGAGGCTAGCTAGTAAAGGGGGAGGAATATTCGGTTCTTAGTAATAAAGAATTTTCTGGAGTTAATTTTCGAAAATTAAATTTAAAATATAAGTGCAAGAGGGAATATCGTGGACGAAATTTTGGAAATTTAAATTTTATTTCGAAAGTTAAATTTAAAAGGTAGATGTAAAGAGAAATGTTAACAAATTTTTATATTGTTCATTTCTTCAAGGTTTTAATAATGAATTTTCTGGCGAGTTAATTTTCGAAAATTAAATTTAAAAGATAGGGGTAAAGGGTTGATGAATGTTTCGAATATCATCGATTTTTTCGGTAAAATAAAATAAAATTTAAAAGATAGGTGTAAAGGGTTGACGAATGTTTCGAATATCATCGATTTTTTCGGTAATGAATTTTCTGGCGAGTTAATTTTCGAAAGTTAAATTTAGAAATTAAGGAAGATGTTGACGATTTTTTCGGTTTTATGAATTTTCTGTTAATTCTCAAAAGTTAAATTTAGAAGCTAGGTGTAAAGGATGGAGAAGTTGACGAATGTTTCGAATATCGTCGATGAAATTTTGGAAATTTAAATTTTACTTGGAAAGTTAAATTTAAAAGATAGATGTAAAGGTGTTAACAAATTTTTCGAATATTGTTCATTTCTTCGATTTTAATAATGAATTTTCTGGCGAGTTAATTTTCGAAAATAAAATTCAAAAAGATAGGTGTAAAGGGGAGTGTTGACGAATGTTTCGAATATCGATGAAATTTTGGAAATTTAAATTTTACTTGGAAAGTTAAATTTAAAAGATAGATGTAAAGGTGTTAACAAATTTTTCGAATATTGTTCATTTCTTCGATTTTAATAATGAATTTTCTGGCGAGTTAATTTTCGAAAATAAAATTCAAAAAGATAGGTGTAAAGGGGAGTGTTGACGAATGTTTCGAATATCGATGAAATTTTGGAAATTTAAATTTTACTTGGAAAGTTAAATTTAAAAGATAGATGTAAAGGTGTTAACAAATTTTTCGAATATTGTTCATTTCTTCGATTTTAATAATGAATTTTCTGGCGAGTTAATTTTCGAAAATAAAATTCAAAAAGATAG
>NW_025223501.1:1721121-1814250 GCF_014066325.1 Apis laboriosa
TTTTAAAAATTTGTAATTTTTAGAATTTTTTAATTATCGTCACTAAGAATCAAGTTCAATGTACAGTTGTAATTTTTAAAATTTTTGAATTATCGTACTAGGATGATTTATGATTTTTAGAATTCTTCAAACTCTCCTTCTTTTTTATCGAGGAATTTTAAAAATTTGTAATTTTTAGAATTTTTTAATTATCGTCACTAAGAATGCCATCAAGTTCAATTTATGGTTGTAATTTTTAGAATATTCAAATGTTCATCATTACTAGGTATGTGATTAATATTTTAGAATTTTTAGAATTTTCAAACTCTCCTTCGATCCTTTTCGATCGCATCGAGTTCGATAAGCATTTGCAATTTTTAGAATTTTTGAATTATCCTAAGGATGCCATCAAGTTCAATGTGTAGTTGTAATTTTTAGAATAATCAAATGTCTATTATTACTAGTGATAACATCAATATGGATTTATGACTTTTAGAATTCTTCAAACACTCTTTTGATCCTTTTCGATCGCATCGAGTTCGATAGGCATCTAGTGTAATTTTTAGAATTTTTAAATTTTTAAATTATTGATGTCACTAAGGATGCCATCAAGTTCAATGTGCGGTTATATTTTTTAGAATACCCAAGTGTCCATCATTACGAATTATGTGATCAATATTTTATAATTTTTAGAATTCTTCGAACACTCTTTTGATCCTTTTCAATCGCATCGAGTTCGATAAGCATTTGCAATTTTTAAAATTTTTGAATTATCCTAAGGATGCCATCGAGTTCAATGTGCAATTGTAATTTTTAGAATACTCAAATATCTATTGAATCAATATGGACTTATGACTTTTAGAATTGTCAAACTTCCCTCGATTCTTTTCGATCTTTATTGTTAACGATGCCATCAAGATCGAAATAAAAAATATATAAAATATACGAATATTTTATATATTTTTCAAACGAATTTTTAAACGTCTTTTTTTTATCCACAGGATCAAATTCAATACGTGCTTGCAATTTTTAGAATATATCCATAGTTAGTGACATGATCAATATGAATTAGATTCTTTTCGATCATTACAATTAAATTAATGTTACGCGAGCTTATAATTTTCAGAATATTCAAACTCGTCCTTCGGAATATTTTCGATCATTATTACTTATTATGTCATCGAGCTGAATATACGTTTATAATTTTCATATATATAATGTTTGCCACTGTAAGCGATGAGATTGATACAATTTTTGAGAATCTTTTCTGAATGTGCATTTGTAATTCTCTTTTCGATTCATCACTAGCCATCAGGTTCAAAGTGCATTTGAGAATCATTTCTGCAATCGATATGCACTTACGAATCGAATTTAATGCAAAAGGCTTGTAAAATTCGTAACGAAATATTTTCCTTATCTGGAAGTACATAAATCTCTCTCTCAATTTTATCTTAATTACTCGTCCAATTATATATAATAATATCTATATTATAGCAAAATTGAAAACACGAGATTCTAAAATGTGCAAGGAAACTAAAAAAGCCAATATTTTATGAAACCGTTATTTTTTTAATAGACGCAATTAGGTCACAAGAAGAATTACGAAATTTACTTTCAACCAAGTTAACTAAGTAAAATTAATAAAAAAAAAAATAAAGGGGAAATTTCTAATAAGATTATTCATCAAGAGTTTCGAATCTACTCGAGTTTTAATTTTAAAACCTCGAATTACTATTTTGCACGGATCAACCGTGTATTTAGATTCGAATCTAGGATTCTACTTGGAAAAATATATTTATTATTAAAAGATTCGAATCTACTTGTGATACGCTCGCTTCTCCGTCGTTGTTCGCCACCATCGTCGTTCAGTTTTTTTTTTCCTTTTTCCTTTTTCTTTTTTTCCTCCTCCTCCTCCTTATCGAGGCAATAAATTAATTTCTCTTCTGCACGGATCTAAGGTGGTATCAGGAAGACGTTTACGCAACACCGCGATCGGCTCGTAATGCAACTGGTAGATCGTTATCGATCGGTGGTCTTGGAGGTCTTAATTACGTCAGTATTTATTTTTTTTTCTTTTTTTATTATCGAGAAAATATAATACCCGAGGAAGTTGCAGAATTTTCGTAATTCTCAAAACTGACGTCCCGCTATATGTTACATATTGCGCCTCGTTGTGGAATCGTTGCAATCGCGACGACCGACAACCTTGTAGATAGAGTTTCACTTTGGTGGCTATTTCGCTTCGATGATTTTTGAATAAAAATAACGATAATTGTTATTTTTATTCATTCCACCCAGGTTACAGAATGATACGAAATTTTTTTGCTCGTTTTGAGTTACTTTATTTCGAGTTATCCTCCACGACAAAGATTCTCAATAAAATTTTATTCTTTGCTGAAAACATTCCAATATAATGAAATTAATCTTAAGTACAATTTCACCAGACATTATATATAATTCCCTAATAAAATTTCTCTACTATACATAAGAACAGCACAAGAGTTACACGATATTTCCAAATTATAAAATGAACATTAACAAATGAATTTTCGTCGAAATAACCAAGCCAAGATTAAAAAGTAAAAAAAAATCCAAGTAATAACAATAAAAGCAATCCAAAATCCAACTAACAACACCTGTTCGTTCTTTTTTTCTTTTTTTAAACAACCATTGACCAAGATTAAAAACAAAAAAAAATAAAGAGACTAATAGAAATCCAAAATCCAACTAACAACACCTGTTTTTCTTTTTTTAAACAATCATTGACCAAGATTAAAAACTTGGAGAGAAAAAACAAAAAAAAAAGAATAAAGAAATTAATCGAAATTTAAAATCCAATTAACAACACCTGTTCGTTCTTTTTTTCTTTTTTTAAACAGCCATTGACCAAGATTAAAAAACAAAAAAAAAATAAAGAGACTAATGGAAATCCAAAATCCAACTAACAATACCTTTTTTTCTTTTTTTAAACAATCATTGACCAAGATTAAAAACTTGGAGAGAAAAAACAAAAAAAAAAGAATAAAGAAATTAATCGAAATTTAAACAACCATTGACCAAGATTAAAAACTTGGAGAGAAAAAACAAAAAAAAAGAATAAAGAAATTAATCGAAATTCAAAATCCAACTAACAACACCTGTTCGTTCTTTTAAATAACTACGCCAACAAACATCGGATGAGGGGGCGACAAGAAAGAAAAAAAAAAAAAAAAAAATAAAAATCGCTCGGCGCGCGAAAAGCGAGTGGAGCGGAGTGGAGTGGATTCATCCCGTGGCCGATCAGACAAGTGGATCCCGCGCGTTCCTCGTTAGCCCTCCGTGTGTCCATAATCCGCGGCCGGGGTCAAAGTCTTCCATACGGGACGGTAGTAGACGGGACCGTTCACCCTCCCCCCCCCCCCATTGCCCTGGGTTTAAATCAAAAACTCCCGATAATGGGGTCGGGGGAGGAGGGTGCGTGCTCGTTAGACCCCGCCGTGGTCCGTGTCCCTCACCGGTGTCCGCCGATAAGTGCGAACAAGTGTGCGGCTGTCCGAGCTTCTCGCTCCATAGAAGCCAGAGAAGTTCTGTAAAGGGAAAAACGAGGAGAGAGAGGGGGAAAGGGAGAGGGAGGGAGAAGGGGAGGAGTGGAGCGGGTGAGAAGAAGTAGGAGGCGAGCAGGCGAGCAAAACAAAGGGCCGCGAGCCACAGACACATATATATATATATAAAGGATAGACGGACAGACGGACAAACACACATGGAGACGCTCGAGAGAGAGAGAGAGAGAGAGAGAGAGAGGGATCGTGGGGAAGGTTGCGTAAAAGGTTTCCACGAAGGGAAGCACACAGGGGCGACGCGCGATGCCGGGAGGAGGTGCTCGTCGACACGCGATGTAGCATGTTCTCGCCACGATGGAGCAGGATTGGTCGGCCACCGACCTGGGCGTCCATGGAAGCACGCCTCCGATTGGCCCCCGGCCTCGCTAACAAGCCTGCTTTCCAACAGACGAAATAATAAACCGCGGCCAGCCGCCCTTTCTCGCTCTTTCTCGCTTCCACGAGGGAGAGCCTCTCGCTCGTTACGAGCTCCGAACTCCTCGGTTCTTTTTTTCGTTTTTTTCTCTCTCTCTTTTTTTTTTAAGCTTCTCTCTTTTCCTTCGACTTCGAACCTCCTCCTCCTCCCCCTCCTCCTCCGCCTCCGCCGCCCGTGCGATGATAAAATATAACGTGGTGGACTCGCGCGAGCCACGAGCCTCCTGATCCCCCGATCCCGAACGTGGAAACTGGCCGCTAGATGCCTCCTTTAACCGTCGATAGGGGATGATATCGGAGGAAACGATTCGAGGAACCTGCGATCCTGTTCGAACGATAGCTTTTCTATAGGTATTCGCATCGAACGATGTGCCAATGCCCTTTGGATACGAGGATGTGTTGGTTACCGTTCGATCGTCCAAGTCAAGTGACGTTCGTCGCGGTTGATAATTGGATGGGTGACCGTGTTTAGGGAAGAAATGTTTTTACATATTTTAAAGTGTTGTACATTCTTTAGGTTAGTGGTCGAAGAGAGTAAGAGTTGCTTGTGTTGTGTTTTACCTTTGATTATCAATTGAATATTGGATATAACGCATATTGGATAATAATAGAATTTTGAGTTCTCAAAGCTTTTTTAAGTTATTGGTACCAATTGAGAAATGGATAGGAATAGGAATCGAGCTTTAAACTGTATAATATATTTCAAGTTAATGAACACAGAAGAAAAGATATTCGATATTGATTAAACAAATAGAAGATGGATGGTGTGTTGAATATAAAGTTTCGTTTTAAGTATATATATAGTTATAATATTTGATTGGGAACATTTGCGTGTATTGTTGGACATTAATATATTCGATAATCTGTATATAGAATCCTCGCCGGTTTCTATTTGATTATCAAAATTAAGCTATATATCAGTTATGATTTTAATATAGCTCCAATTTGGAAACATTATGTGTATTAGGGGAGGGTTGATTCGATGTTGGTTAATCAGAAATACTAATATTCGTAAACCTCTTAGGTGTGTGTGTTGTGTAACTTGAAGAAATTTTAGGCAAGATTCCAAATTCCATACTCGGTCTCTTTCCCTCCTTCCCTGTCCGACACCCACTTACACCCGGAATTAGTCGCTCTCGGGTCTATCTGGCGAATCGCGTGCCTGGCTTAATGGCTACCGCGGGCTCAAAGTTGCATGTAAAGTTGTTTGTAAAAAGGCCACTCTCCGTTGTGTGTACGGAGATGTGTGCGCCTCGCATGTTGATACGTGTGTACGTACTTACACGTACGTGCACACGACGGGTGTATAATCGCAGAACCCCGCGGCATTCGCATCGTTTCCATTAATCAGTCCGCAGATCGTATCTGCTGGTTTGGAAGGGAGAGAGAAAGAGAGAGAAAATTAGGGGGAGAAAAAAAACGTGTACGGGTAGAAGAGAAGAGAGAAGTATGAATTAGACTTCTTTTCCGATGCATTAACGTTCATAATTTTCAGCTTGATATTAAGATCGTTTCCGGTCGGTGCATCAACATTGACCAAAGTTGACATTGCGGGGATATTGGCACGGGGAAGGGAGGACGCGAAACACGTTATGGTTGATGGTTCCTAGTGGAACACGTGTGTGCATATACGTGTATTTTCAAATGAATATTTCTGATGCTTCGTTTCTGATATACGTGAGTTGTTTTGCACGTACGTGCTTTTTTTAGTTTCGTACAATTATATATTATATAACAAAGATAGATCTGTTCTTTTTAACGACGGAAAAATATACAACGAATTAAAAAAAAAAAAAAAGAATCATTAAAGTCTGTTCTATAGATAACTGAAAATTATTAATCGAGATTTGAAAATAGGTCTGACGAATTACATCGTAATCGTGTATTTTTTATTTTTATCACGGTAATTGGCAACCGTGTAAATATTCCAATTCCACTGATTAATATTAATATATAAATTTAATTTCCGTTTCTTGATACGAAAGCAAAATCAAGATGCAACTTGTACATGCATATCTTATCTTTCGAGTAAACGTGAGTGGAGAACTCTTCCTATTTCTCGTTGTCAGTATACAGTGAGTTCAGAGAGGATTTCGAAAAAAAGTTGTCGCAATTTAATTAATCATTCAAAAATCAAGATGAGAAAATGCGAGATGCAAAGGGTTAAAGGGGTTAACTGGGAGGATCGAGCGACATCCTCGTTAGGTCTGTTACGCATGAAAGTGAATTTTAAGCGCGTTAGTCATCGCCGTTATCGTTTCCCGGATCGGTGACGCTGCTCTTCGCTGTGGAAATCGTGGAAAGAGATCCCTTCTCCCCTCCCCATCGGTTTTTAATTGTAAAGCGATTCCCGGTTTCATCAGCTGCGAGAAACTTGTTTCGTGGCTCTCGATATTATCTTTCCCACCTTTTTTTTTTTTTTCTACGCGCCATCGATCTTCGATCCATCCAATCCAATTTTTTGAACGAAAATTAGAGGATTTTTGGAGGACTTCGAGTGAACGGACAGATTTATTTGTAACGACTTTTCAGTGTTACAAAGAGAGACAGATATTATATAAACGTGTATACATTTTATTACACGCAATATTTAAATAGTTGAATTTTAATTTCTGGATAATTTCTCAGATTTGCAATTTGATTTGAAATTTAATAAAAGTATATATTTTATTTTTCACAAAACGTATTCCTTGTTCAATAGGAAATTTTAATGTAGAAAAATTTACGAAGAAATAAAATCGAATCGTCCAAAATATTTATTATTACGATATTTAAAAAGAAGAAACGAATCCGATCTTCGTTTATGCTCGCCACGTCTCCGATCGTATCGAATTTGCATAAACATCCTGCGTCTATCGACATCTGTAAAATCTTTTTTTTTTTTTTTTTCAGATATACGTCGCACAGTGTGTAATAACACTGGAAGAATCGTCGACGAATCTTCAATTTCAAGGAAAGGAGAGAAGAGTAATCTCGGCCGGCCATCGATCCCCATCGTGGCACACGAGGATTGTAAACAAGGTCTAATCAGAGTCGGACACGAGTCGTTAAGATTAGAGCAGTCGAAGCACGGAATCCATGGATCTATCTCTTCTTCACGGTCATCGAATCCTCCGATCGTCCTCCCCTCCTCCCTTTCTCTCTCTTTTTTTTATTTAAAAAAAAAAAAAGAATTCCACGCATTGCAACTTGGTTTCGTCCGGGATGAAATATTATCGGTTTAATGGGCGACATAATAATTAACGAGGCACGCCTCTTTAGGGTGGAGGGAAGGCAGGTCATCTCTCACCTGGTCGCGCGTCTCGGCCTCGCTTAGCAACCGATTTGATGCGTTTAAAAGCCTCCCCGTTGCGTGCCGTTTCATTTCCACCGGCCTCCATTATCATGCACACGAATTAATTCCTTTTCTCTTCCTTCGATTATTCGGTGGAGGAAGAGAGATGTAAATTTCACTCAACAATGTGTACAATGAATATATTCGTCTAATAAAAGAAAAGGTGATCTTGAAGGATTCAGAAGATCGAAAGAATTTCGAGGAATTTTTTCCTCTCCTCCAACTTGGATTGCCTTTGAATTTTTTCCCAAGTTTGTAAATAAATCGATGATGAATAGTTTGGAAAGATTATTGGATCGATTGGCAAGTTTTCTGCGATGTTTGAGAATCGTCGACCTTGGACCCCGAGGCTTCCTTCCTTCCTTCCTTCCTTCCTTCCGGACGGGAGAGCGTTTTTCGGCTCTGCCCACGCGGGTTGCAGCGCGTAGGTAGGGGGCAGATTGGATCGGTGCATCTTCGATATTAGCATAAAGCTAATATGCCACGCGAGGGGGACAATGCGTTATTAGAGCGGCAGATCGTTCCCGGCGATACGTCACGGGCCACGCATATGCTCTACTTAACATAATATAATTGACCGCACGCGATTCAATGGAGAGGGGCCAGCGGAACAAACGGTATTGTTTCGCCGGTTATCGACGTATCCACCTCCTTCCAATAGTCGAAACGAAGCCGAGAAGGGAAAAGAAGGAAGGAAGGAAGGAAGGGAGATATTTTAGAAACGAATATTTGAAAAATTTGAGAAGATGGCCTCTGAACGGATGGAAAGTCTCTGAAAGGAAATGGAAAGAAAAGGAAGAGAAAGGAAGGAGGGAAGATATTTTAGGAAAGAATATTTGAAAAATTTGTAAAGGTAATAGTCTCTGAACGGATGGAAGGAAGTGGAAGGAAAAGGAAGAGGAAGAAAGATATTTAGAAAAGAATATTTGAAAAGTTTGCAAAAAAGATGGAAAAAAGTGGAAAGAAAAGGAAGAGAAAGAAAGGAAGATATTTTAGAAAAGAATATTTGAAAAATTTGAGAAGAAGATGAAAGAAATGGAAAGAAAAGGAAGAAGAAAGAAGGAAGATATTTTAGAAAAGAATATTTGAAAAATTTGCAAAAAAGATGGAAAGAAGTGGAAAGAAAAGAAAGAAGAAGGAAGATATTTAGAAAAGAATATTTGAAAAATTTGCAAAAAAGATGGAAAGAAGTGAAAAGAAAAAAAAGTAGAAGGAAGATATTTAGAAAAGAATATTTGAAAAGTTTGCAAAAAAGATGGAAAAAAGTGGAAAGAAAAGAAAGAAGAAGGAAGATATTTAGAAAAGAATATTTTGCAGAAAAGAATATGTATATATATCTAGAAAAGTTTGCAAAGAAGATGGAAGGAAATGGAAAGAAAAGGAAGAGAAAGAAAGGAAGGAAAATATTTTAGAAAAGAATATTTGAAAAATTTGAGAAGAAGATGGAAGAAAGTAAAAAGAAAAAAAAGAAGAAAGCAAGAAGATATTTTAGAAAAGAATATTTGACAGATGAGGGAAAGAAGTGGAAGGAAAAGAAAGAGGAAGGAAGATATTTAGAAAAGAATATTTGAAAAGTTTGCAAACATCAAATGCATAAAAAAAAAGAAGAAGAAGGAAGATATTTAGAAAAGAATATTTGAAAAGTTTGCAAAGAAGATGGAAGAAAATAGAAAGAAAAAAAAGAAGAAAGAAAGAAGATATTTTAGAAAAGAATATTTGAAAAATTTGGACAGATGATGGAAGGAAAAGGAAGAGGAAGGAAGATATTTAAAAAAAAATATTTGAAAAGTTTGCAAACATCAAATGCATAAAGAAAAGGAAGAAGAAGGAAGATATTTAAAAAAGAATATTTGAAAAGGAAGGAAAGAGAGTGGACAGTGAGAGAAAGAGGAATATAATTACACACAAATATATAAATTTACGAAAATCTAAAGATAAAGAAATTACGAAAAAGGAATCACCAAAGATATATATATATAAACACTAGAGGCGGGTGAAAATCTGGTGAAAAGAAAACGATGGAGGTGATGGCCTTGGAGTAGCGATTCCGCAAGAGGGAGCAGAAAGAGAGTGTCGGGAATGATAATGAGAGATGGGTAAGGAGCGATAATCGAGTGAGCCTCTTCCTTCAACGCGGCGGTGTGGGTGTACGTGGCTTTTTAACGCTTCTCACAGACGCAGCTGCCGGACCCCCCGCCGCGTTAACGGAACCCGATTGTGCGTCAGAAGACGCCGAGGAAGCGCGTACGCGTTCTCCAAGCATTCCTTTATCCCCGCTCGATCGGACCTGATCGATCTAACAGATCGCCCGTCTCTTTCGTACACCTATACATCTCGATCCCGATTTTAAAAAAACGCACGGTGGCCACGACACGCGCATACTATACGATATTTTCTATTCAACTCTCTTTGAAGAAATGTGTGGAAACGAGCCTCGTTGGGACCGCTTTTTTCTTGACAGTGGAAGAGCCGTATAATTTTATTTATTTCGAAGTTACGAAGTTGATTGAAAATATTTTATTCGAAACTATTGATTATTTCGATGGTATATCTTCACTTATTCGCGACCTATTCACCTCGATTTTAAAAAAACGCACGAGATATACGTATATATATTATATTTGTGTAAGTTTCTGAGAAACGTGATACAACAATTCGCCAATTTCAGTTCATTGTATTGGAGAGAAGTGGGGCTTGGAAGAGAGTTGTAATTTGAATATTCAAAATTAAAAAATTACTTTCACTTACGAAGTTACGTTGAAGACGATCGTTCAAGATTGAAATATTTTCCAGACTATTTGATTATTTCGATATAATATTGAAATACAATACAAATAATGACATCGATAAATTGAACTGTCGTTACAACACCTGTTACGACAGTTAGAAAAGAATAATCTTCTTGTATCGATACGATTTAGATAGAATTCTATTTCGTACTTTTCGATCGATATACACGCGTGACAAATAGAGAGGAAAAAATCTTGATTAAAATCTTAATTAAAATCTTCCCCCTCCCCAACAACTCAACGCTTTATCATCGCTTTATTTAATATTACCATTAATAACATTTTTCGTTCGAGCACGGAAAATGTGAAAGCACGAGGAGACTTCTCCCCTCTCGCATTACTGTCGCTGCATACATCAACCTGACAAGAGCGAACGGAGAAAGAGAGAGAAAGAAGAAGAAGAAGAAGAAGAAGAGGAGGAGGAGGAGGAGGAGGAGGCAGAAATGTGGCCCGGTAGAGCCGTGTCCTTAATTGACAGGCCGTGGGTCCCGTGTCCTTCGGCTTCGTGGCAGGACCTCGTTAGCGAGGGGCCCCCGATCGGTGGGGAGGGGAGGGGAGGGAGGAGGGGGGCGCGGGACAGAAAGAGTGGACGGCAGTCAGAATGCCATCTGCAGGTATACAGGAGGATCTACCGGGCAGGAGAGCCGGAGAGACGTCTCTAAATTAGTCGGGACACATTATCCCCGATAACGTGCCGCTACCACCGGCCGGGCCCCCGTCGAATCGAGGAATCGATCGTCGCCGTCCACGCGTCCCTACGCGCTAATCCCCGAGTAAATTCAATTACCATACCCACACCGCTTCCCTCGATCATTCCTCCTCTTACCGCCCTCTCCTCGAAAATTATTAATAAAGGATGGATCGATATCGCGAAGAAAAAATTATGAAGGAGAATATATGAATTGTTGAAAATTGGAAACACAACAAGATAAGAATTGAGGAAGAGTTAATTTTTGAATAAAAGAAGAAAGTTGTCATGGTCCCTAATCTCCGAGTAAATTCAATTATTACTCGCTTTTTCGATCACCTCCTATTACCACTCTCTTTTTAATTCGAATAATTTCGAAAGGATGGATCGATATCGCGAAGAAAAAATTATGAAGGAGAATATATGAATTGTTGAAAATTGGAAACAAGATAAGAATTGAGGAAGAGTTAATTTTTGAATAAAAGAAGAAAGTTGTCATGGTCCCTAATCTCCGAGTAAATTCAATTATTACTCGCTTTTTCGATCACTTCCTATTACCACTCTCTTTTTAATTATTTCGAAAGGATGGATCGATATCGCGAAGAAAAAATTATGAAGGAGGATATATGGTGAATTATCGAAAATTCAATTATTATATTCGTCGCTTCTTCGATCACTTCCTCTTATCGCTCTCTCTTCAATTATTCCAAAAGGATGGATCGATATCGTGAAGAAAAAATTATGAAGGAGAATATATGGTGGATTATTGAAAATCAAGGAATACGAGGAAAGATAAGAATTGAGGAAGAGTTAATTTTTGAATAAAAGAAGAAAGTTGTCATGGTCCCTAATCTCCGAGTAAATTCAATTATTACTCGTTTTTTCGATCACCTCCTATTACCATTTTCTTCTTAATTATTCCAAAAGAATGGATCGATATCGTGAAGAAAAAATTATGAAGGAGGATATATGGTGAATTATCGAAAATCGAGAGACAAGAATTCAAAATAATCGTCGTCCACGCGTCCCTAATCTTCAAGTTATTATTATATTCGTCGCTTTTTCGATCACTTCCTCTTATCGCTCTCTCTTCAATTATTCCAAAAGAATGGATCGTGAAAAGAAAAAGAAAAATTATGAATGAGAATTATAAAAAATCGAGAGACAAGAATTCAAGAAGAATTAATTTTTGAAAAAAAGAAAAATATTGTCGTCCACGCGTCCCTAATCTCCAAGTAAATTCGATCACCTTTTCTTATCATTCTCTCCTCAATTATTTCAAAAGTTGATTCCAAAAGATGGATCGATATCGCGAAAAGAAAAAGAAAAATTACGAGAATATTCAATTAAAATTCGAAAATATTCAATTATTCCAAAAGAATGGATCGCGAAAAGAAAAAGAAATTACGAATAAGAATATATGAATTATCGAAAATCGAAAGACAGGGGAAGACAAGAATTCAGGAAAAGTTAATTTTTGGAAAAAAGAAAAATATTGTCGTCCACGCGTCCCTAATCTCCAAGTAAATTCGATCACCTTTTCTTATCGTTCTCTCCTCAATTATTTCAAAAGAATAGATCGATATCGCGAAAAGAAAAAGAAAAGAATAGAATATAGAATCGCGAAAGAAAAGAAAAAGAATAAGAATATATGGTGAATATATCGAAAATCGAAAGATTACGAGAATATTCAATTCGAAAATATTCAATTATTCCAAAAGAATGGATCGCGAAAAGAAAGAAAAATTACGAACGAGAATATATGAATTATCGAAAACCGAGAGACAAGAATCTTCAGGAAGAGTAAATCTTCGAAAGAAAAAGAAAAGAGGGAAAGGAGGAAACGAACTGTTGACACCCTCGTTTATCTTTCAGGTAGCATCTAATCTCGAGCGAGGCTAATAAGGAACAAGTCCAAGTCCCTCGCCACGGATCTCTTCTCCCCCTTATCGCCTCCTTATATTCCTTATAACTCGAGAGATATCATTACCTCCGAGGAAAGCTCCACGGCAGACGATTAAGACGGTTTACGACGCCCTCTAATTGTCCCATACCAGGCCTGGGAAAAATTGACTCGAACGAGGCGGCCCCGTTGCACGCGTGCCCCGATCCGCCGCGGGGAGGCGAGGCTGCTCCTTGCGATCCATCCATCGCTCAACCCGCTAATTACCCGATCACTGAATCAACACCTGCTTCCCTGAACGCAGACCCGGCCGTCGGTTCCCATGCCTCGCCTCGCCTCGAACACGGATACCGTTTTCCCCAATAATTCGTCGCCACCAACATGAGTGAGAGAGAGAGACTTTGTTCGTGAAATATTAACAACTGGCGCCCTCTTCTGAGGATCTTCTGGTGAATTTGAGCTTTGGTATTCTTTCCTGCATCTGGAGAGAGTCCTTTGGATCGTTGGATGAGTTTGGAACGATAATATTCCTTCTGTTGGCTAGAAATGGTGACAAGAGTTGGATGAGGATCGAGGAGGATCTAGGAGGATATATATGTTGCGGATAATTGTATAGGTGATCGATTATTGTCTGAAAATACACGTACACATTTGGGAAACGGTGGAAAAATATTGATTTCCTCCGTTCGATGATCGGGAGTGGAAGTAGAAATTTTCGGTAGCCGGGAACATTGATCGATATTCGAAGCTTCCCTGACCTAGGATCTGCGTGAAACCCTTGGGCTCCAGGTTACCTGAGCGCTACATTACATACAGTTCTCTCTCTCTCTCTCTCTCTCTCTCTGTCGAGAGAAAAAAGAAACGCGAGAGGAGATTTAGCCCCTTTGTCTCACTTTTGGACGGATGAGGGGAACCGGCCCTCGGTTTTGGTGGAAAATTTAATCGAAGCAAGGAAGACCCCCTAACGCTCGTAAAAACCACGTCTACCTGAGGGATCTCCCGTTAGGAATGCCTTAAAACAATGCCGGGGTGACATTCCTCCCCCGTGTCACGGAAAAAACGAGCCCCGTCCCCACGACCCTTGGTCCCTTTTCCTTCGTGATTTGTGCACGAACCCTCTCTCGAGAAGAAAGAAAGAAAGAAAGAAAGAAAGGAAGGAAGGGAAACAAAAATATGCCCAGAAATTTCCCAGAAAAGAGAGCCGTCTCGTGTTCCTTCAACACACCAACTTTTCCAAATTTCCAAATCGTTTGAATCCAGAACCAGAGAGAGATAGATAAAAAAGAAAGATAGAGAGAGAGAGAGAGAGAGAGAACTTCGGTTCCTCGAAGACACGAGGAGGAGCAGGAGAGGGAGAGGGGGGCCCGAAACGAATGATAATGCGGAGGATATCGTATTAAAATCTGGCGCTACCTAGAGCCGAGGCAACGAGCGTTGGGCGCCAAAATAGATGGACCTCGTTACAAATGGAATGGAGTTTATAATCAGTATCTCTGCGGTGGCATCTGTGGCCCCCTCGTCGACTTCGGGGGGCTTCAAGAAGCGAACGAGCGAGCGAAGAGAAAGAGAGAGAGAGAGAGACAGAGAGAGAGAGAGAGAGAGAGAGAGAGAGAGGAGCGCGCCGTTCTCCGTACTCGTTTATATACATCTCTCTAACTGGTGCCCTCCTCCCCCTCCCTCCCCCTATTTTCGTGGCCACCTGCACACGAGAAAACAAGTCGAACAATAAGATTATAATAGCCTGTGGGAATGCGTCGTATTTATCATTGCCCATTGTTTACCACCGGCCAGGATCTCACTTTTTTAAATTGAACATCCCTTCTGCACAACCACCGGCACAACACTTCAACTTTCCCAATCCTCCTTTTCTCCTCCTCCTTCTTCTTTCTTATTATTTACCTCTTTCCCTTTCCACATAGATAGAAGAGCAGAAGGGTAACGTTCTCGAGAGGGGAGAAGAGGAGGATGGAATCGGTGACATTAGAAGGAACCGTCCGAGGCGATGCGCTCGAGCGATCCATTAGCCGGTGACAGACGGGGGATGGACGAGTATCGGACGGCTCGGTTCAATTATCATAATCGATACCTCTCCTCGAGGGGGGAGCCTTCGGTTCAATTAACCCGGAAAAAGCGTCCGCCGTTCGTTCGCCACGACGACGGCAGGCGGCCCTTGCGGGGAAGGAAAGAAGGAAGGAAGGAAGGAAGGAAGGAAGGAAGGAAGGAAGAGAAAGGAAAGGGAAGAGAGGAGGAGGAGGAGGAGAAGGAGGAGGAGGAAAGATATATACACTTGGTCCTGTGCACGCGCGTATTTGCATGCCGTCTGCGCGGAGTACGTTCGAAGGGGCGTGGGGATCCTCTCCATTGGTTCACCATCCGAGTAATGGTCGCTTGCATTAGCTACTCCGCGGAGGGACCTGTGGGCCCGTAGGCAAAGCAGAGACCCCGATAATTCCTCCCTCTTCTCCTCTCTTCTAGTCCCTCTCTCTCTCTGTCTCTCCTCTTCTGTTTATCCTCTTCTCTCTCGTACTCCCGTCCCGAGCTCCATGCAACTCTCTCTCTCTCTCTCTCGACTACGCCTACTATCGTTCCCTGCACCGGCCAAACTACGCCTACGCGGATCTCCCCCCATCCCCCTCGCGGGGAGAGGGTTGTTTTTCCAGGGGAAGCGCGAAAAATTATCCTTCGCTCATCTTTCAATGAAATAATAGTGTATTCCGTTTATTGGTTGGTTCGAGGCAAGAACAACCATGGTTAAATAGTTTCCTAATAGCTAGGAAATAATGCTCTTTATATTTATTCCCTTTAGTTTTCATTATAAGCGGATAATTCTCTCCATAACGTTAGAATTCGATAGATTAAGTTTCTGGACGATTGGAAAAATTACGATTGCATTCGAGGAGGAGGAGGAGGAGGAGGAATTGGGTTCACGGTCGCGCAAGCCCGGTAATTAGTCGTGCGGGCCAAATGACTCCTCTCTCGATGGTCCCACGAGCTTAAGGTCCCCCATATGCCATAACCTCGTTCGACGTTGGATAGATTAAAATCTTCGCTTCCGTCTCGTTCCATTTCACGGAACCCTCCCCTCCCCTCGCTCCTCCGCCTCCTCCTCCGCCTCCGCCTCCTCTGATCGTTGGCCGCGTTCCGCGTCGCGTCTTGCGTGCGTGCGTGCGTGCGTGCATGCGTGCGTGCGTGCGTGCGTGCGTGCGTTTACGAGCCTGGGATGCGTTTCGCGATCGAGATCGAGAGGGGATCGTTATCTCTCCGTTCATGGTTCAGTCGTCGCAGAAAACCGTCTCACCTGGTTTCACCCTCCTCGCAACGTGTCTCCGATCGAACTTTGTACGAATTTCCTCCCTCGTGACCAGACTTTTCCTCTTTCGATGCAATGTCTGGAAATAAAGTTGAAGTTTTCCAAAAGAAAATTTTCAAATTAATTCTCTGGCAAGTGTTTATTTAAATGTTATATTTCCAGACCTTTTAATAAGTGCATAACATAGACTTTTCTTTGGATACTTATGATGTCTGGAAATTCGATAAAATTGAAATTTCTAAAAGAAAATTTCCAAATTAATTTTCTGGCAAGTGTTTATTTAAATGTTATTTTCACCTTTTAATAAGTGCATAACATAGACTTTTTTTTGGATACGACGCCTGGAAATAAAGTTGAAGTTTTCCAAAAGAAAATTTTTAAATTAATTCTCTGGCAAGTGTTTATTTAAATGTTATATTTTCAGACCTTTTAATAAGTGCATAACATAGACTTTTCTTTGGATACTTATGATGTCTGGAAATTCGATAAAATTGAAATTTCTAAAAGAAAATTTCCAAATTAATTTTCTGGCAAGTGTTTATTTAAATATATTTCCAGAACTTTTAATAAATGTATAATATAGATTCTTCTTTGAATATTTGTCTGAAAATTCGATGAATTTAATTAAACATAATATTTCTAGATCTTTTAATAAATATATAACATGGATTCTTTTTTGAATATTCGCGATGCCTGAAAATTCGATGAAATTAAAATTTTCAAAAAAAATGAATGAATGAATTTTCTGGTAAATATTTATTATATAAACATAATATTTCCTTTTAATAAGTTTCTTTTTTGGATATTCGCGATGCCTGAAAATTCGATGAAATTAAAGTTTTCAAAAGGAAATGAATTTTCTGGCAAGTATTTATTTAAATATTATATTTCCAGATCTTTTAATAAATGTAACATAAATTCTTCTTTGAATACTTGCCTGAAAATTCGATAAAGTTATTTAAACATAATATTTCCAGATCTTTTAATAACATTGATTCTTTTTTAGATACTTGCGATGCCTGGAAATTCGATGAAATTAAAATTTCCAAAAGGAAATGAATTTTTTGGCAAGTGTTTATTCAAACATAATATTTCCAGATCTTTTAATAAATGTATAACAAAGACTCTTCTTTGGATACTCGCGATGGAAATTCGATAAAGTTAATTAAACGTTATATTTCCAGATCTTTTAATAACATTCCTTTTTAGATACTTGCGATCCCTGGAAATTTGATAAAGTTGAAGTTTCCAGAAGGAAAATTCATTTCTGATAAATATTTATTCAAACATAATATTTCCAGACCTTTTAATAAGCGTAGCATAGATTGATTCGAAAGAAACAGCTTCCTTCGCAATATATATATATATATATATATATACTATATATATATATATATACACTATGGATGGTTAAGCACAGAAGCAAGAATCTTAAAAACGTGACGTTTCCAGTGCGATAAGACACGATAAACGCTTCATCGATCATTCATCATCCGCTCCTTATACACGTGATTTCATAAAACAATCGAATAACAATATTATCGACGAGTATGAAATCATGTAAGAAGCTTCGCACAGAATCTGGAAAAGAAATAGTCGAAACGAAAGAACGACGATTCCGAAAGATCGACGATCGTTCGAAAGATCGATCTAAGATACATCTAAGATACGATTATATATTGATAAAATTCGATCGTTCTCCATTTTCACAAAAGTGAACACACCCAAGGAATACCAATCATCCATCGAATCAAGAGTCTCCTCACGTTCTTCGATCGTTAATTATCAATTTCTCGAATAAATCTTCTAACCTTACGAATCCTCCACGCTTCCAAAGAAAGATTTCTCAAAGAGATGTTGGCAACCCTTCTTTCCCCGCGAAATTCGATCCATCCATTGGAAAGCTACGGTTCTCCTAAAACACCAATAGCTATCGAACGTAATTCAAATTTAAACCTTTCCTTCTTTACACCTTCGAATTATAACTGTTTCTAAATCGATTTCGAGAAACGAAACGAAACGATTCTATCCAATCTTCGAGGTTATAGATTAAACAATGATAAAAAGGAATCTCGAAAATTCGGGGGGAGGGGGGGAAGGGGAGCGGAAGAAGCGGTACGAAGCGGGGGTAGTCGGTCGGTTTCCACGGGGGAGGCTGTGCCCATAGGTAGGGCAACCATTATGCAAATCCGCGGTCAATACCTAATACAAGATAATCACGATGATTATACGTCCCAATCTGCCTTCTCACGGGGCCGTGGTAATGTAATGTGCGCGCGCACGTACACACACGCACACGCCACTCCAAGCCCCATCATGATCGCTCCTCTTCCTTTTTTCTCCCCCATATTCCTTTCCACCCTCTCACGGCTTCGAAGTGCCTCGGATCGCCCCCAGGCGGGGTCTCGTGGCAAAAATGCATCGCTGCTTATCATACAATATGCTCGCGATGCACCTGGAGAGAGAGAGAGAGAGAGAGAGAGAGAGAGAGAGAGAGAGAGAGAGAGAGGAGGATATATTTACCTCTACCTACCCGGCGTCTCGAAAGTATTTCCCTTGAAAGAAGAGAAAAACCCTCTCTCCTTTTCCTCTCCTCTCCTCTCCTTCTCCTCCTCCTCTCCTCCTCTTCTTTTCCTCCCTCGAAACGAAATATCTTCGTTCTTCGAGGAAGAAACGTTCGAACGTTCGAAGGCGCGACGAACGAACGTTTATACTGGATCGAGTTTATTTCGAATTTTTCTCCCCCTCCCTGAAACCGGAACACCGTGTACCACGCGAGACTTCCTCCGCGTACTTACCCCCTCGGGTGGCGCGTTGAAGAGAGAGAGAGAGAGAGAGAGAGAGAGGGAGAGAGGGAGAGAGGGAGAGAGTGTGTATAGGGAATGTTGGCTCTCCACAGGTTGGGGCCGCGATGGGAGCCCGCGGCCAATTGGAAATTGTCCCTAATAACAGGGGAACACGTTGGACGTGGTCCACTCCTATCTCGCGGGGTGGATATTGCTCTCTCTCCGTTCCGTTCTGCCCCGATCCGCTTCTCTACCTCCGCATACCTCGGTGAAACGTATTCTTAGACGGAGGAGAAACTCTGTCCGGGGTGATCCTTGGCGGGAACCGGAGGATAAATCGGATTCCTTCCTCGGTATTCCCCTGCCCGAGATGCCCGAGATATCATCACCCCTCCCCCCTCCGTGGTGGAGGAGAGGTTGGTTTGAGAGAAACGGGCGAATTTTTTTCGAGATTTTTCGAGAGTTGAAGAAGTTTTTCGTTTCTCTCGGAATTTTTTCTTCTTCTCTCTCGTCGGAATTCGATAGAAATTCCCTAGAAAGTTAAAGTCTTTCGTTCGATTAACTTTGTCGTTATTTATATCGCGAAGAAACACGATTTTTTTGGTTTTTAGTTATTAAAAGGATATTTGAGAGGAAGATGCAATGGAATAAGAGAAAAATTCGCGCAGAGTTTTCGTTTCTCTCCGAACTATTTTTTTTTTTCGTAGAATTCGATAGAAATTCCCTAGAAAGTTATCTTTCGTTCGATTAACTTTGTCGTTATTTATATCGCGAAGAAACACGTTTTTGGTTATATCATGTATATTTTTTTTTATNTTTTGGTTTTTAGTTATTAAAAGGATATTTGAGAGGAAGATGCAATGGAATAAAAAAAAAATTCGCGAAGAGTTTTCGTTTCTCTCTGAACTTTTTTTTTTTCGTAGAATTCGATAGAAATTCCCTAGAAAGTTATCTTTCGTTCGATTAACTTTGCCGTTATTTATATCGCGAAGAAGCACGTTTTTAGTTATCATGTATATACAAGGATCCGTATATTTTTTTTTTATTTCGATGATTGTAGAAATTATATATCGAGAGCAAGATGCAATGGAATAAGAGAAAAATTCGCGAAGAGTTTTCGTTTCTCTTTGAACTTTTTTTTTTCGTAGAATTCTATAGAAATTCCCTAGAAAGTTATCTTTTGTTCGATTAACTTTGTTATTTATATCGCGAAGAAACACGATTTTTTGGTTTTTAGTTATTAAAAGAATATTTGAGAGGAAGATGCAATGGAATAAGAGAAAAATTCGCGAAGAGTTTTTGTTTCTCTTTGAACTTTTTTTTTTTTCGTAAAATTCGATAGAAATTCCCTAGAAAGTTATCTTTCGTTCGAGATTAACTTTGTCGTTATTTATTATATTTATATCGCGAAGAAACACGTTTTTGGTTACTAGAAGGATCGATATTTTTTGTTTATTTCGACTATTATAGAAACTATAAAATATCGAGAGTAAGATGCAACGGAATAAGAAAAAAATTCGCGAAGAAGCGTTATTTGGTTGCATTATTTTTCCTCGTTTTTAATTATCAAAAAGATATTAATAGAAAGTTAATATAAAAGCTACAACGGAATAAGAAAAAAAACACGCATTGCATTATGCTCGTTTTTTACTTATTACAAGGATCGACATATATTTTTGTTTATTTCGATGATGTTAATAGAAAGTATATGCGAAAAGCTATAAAATTCGCCATATTAAGATGAATAAGATATTCATCGTTTTGATTTCGATTCCTTGATTTTATACGGTAAATTAAAATACGCGGTGGTTGTAGCGGAGCGTTGGTCGTTGGTTGCCACTTGTGACCGGGCATATGGGAGGGTGAAACAAAAAGGAGGAAGCCGAGTGTTGTTCCTTAATGAAACGTCGCGACAAAAAAACAGATACACCCCGGCGTAATGTATTCGCGGCGGAAGTAGGGCAAACGGGTTGGGGAAACCTGCGGTAGCCGAACAGCGGACAGCCCTTCGGCCAAGACCGTTACTAATTAACCAACCCGCCACCGTCCCACGATACGTCCATATTTTATATCCATTTCCTCGCGACTTTTCTCTCCACTTGCCACCCGAATCGCCAACAATCGTTAATCTTTCGACATCTCTTCCATCCTCTTATTTTCCACGATAATCCACCTTCCATTCGATTCGATAAAAGAAAATTTTTAATCTACGCCCAAAATTAATTTTATATCCGTTTTATATTTATATCCTCGACTTGCGAAGAATCGTTAATTTTTCTCCATACGGAGAATTTAGGATATCGATTTAAGTTCAAAATTAATTCCACATTTTATGTCCGTTTCCTCGAAGAATCGTTAATTTTTCTCGTATATGCTCGTATTCGATATAGAAAATATCGATCTATATCGATCCAAAATGTTAATGTTTTCTCGTTTTCGAGCATCCGATACGTCCATATTTTATATCCATTTCCTCGATTTCCAAGGAATTACGAAGAATCGTTAATTTTTCTCGGTACAGAAAATTTAGGATATCGATCTAAGTTCAAAATTAATGCCACATTTTATATCCATTTCCTCGATTTGCAAATTACGTGAAATTTTTTTCGACGACACGTTTCTATTCGATACAGAAAATTTAGGATATCGATCTGAGTCAAAAATTAATGTTTTCTCATACGACAATATTCTCTACAATTATCCAAACCTTCCATATTTTATATCCATTTCCTCGACTTGTAATTACGAAAGAATTAAATTTTTTCGACGACATGCTCTTATTCGATACATAAAATAATATCGATCTCCATCCAAAATTAACATTTTCTCATACTCTCTACAAACCGTCCCACGATACGTGTCCATATTTTATATCCATTTTCTCGACTTGCAATTACGAAGAAAATTAAATTTTTTCGACACACTCCCATTCGATACAGAAAATTTAGATTTACCGATTCGCGATACCGAGAATTAACGTCCTCGTAACATTTAATTAAACGAAAAATCTACACCTGTACGATATTTCTCTCTCTCTCTCTCTCTCCTACGAGGACAAAATCAACCCTTCCACGACAAGAGCACGGATAATATCGACGATAATAATAATAATCTGCGAATCCTATCCTAAAGTCTCCTCCTCTCTCTCTCTCTCTCTCTCTCTCGAGGCGAAAACAGAGGAGAGGAGGAAGTGGATCCCCTCCCCTTCCTTTCCTCTCCTTTCCTTCCGCGGGTTCCCGCGGGGCAAACTCGAAAAACTCTCCCCGTCCGTTTCCTCGCGTGTTCCTCTTCCCGTCTCGCGGCGGGGCAACGAGCGGGAACGGAGGCAGCGGCCCAACCGAACTTGGCATCTGCTCGCCCGGGCCTCCGTAATATGCGTGCTCGATATCACGGGCCCCCGATCTAAGATCCTCGCCCAAGATATCACGCACTCGTGCACGCTCTCGTCTCTATACACCCCTCTCTTTCCAACCGTGTGTCCACCGCGTAACACGTAACACGTGTACGTCTCGCAACGGAATCGTCTGGCCCGACGCTACCGCGCCGATTCGCGCCGCGGCGAATTCGTTTTTCCGGGGATGGGAGAGAGAGAGAGAGAGAGAGAGGGATTTCGATCTTTTCCATCTCGATTTTCTCGAGACTATTTTTGAGATTATTGTTATTGGATTTTTGTTGCTTCCAATCGAGTTGGGATGGATATGGAGGACAAGTAAATATAAATTGTTTATATTATTTGTAAATTGTTTGTAAATTTATTAGGATTATTTGTAAATATTAAAA
Organism: Apis laboriosa; assembly: GCF_014066325.1. Taxonomy (NCBI): domain Eukaryota; kingdom Metazoa; phylum Arthropoda; class Insecta; order Hymenoptera; family Apidae; genus Apis; species Apis laboriosa. The sequence continues at coordinate 1,743,704 of NW_025223501.1, forward strand.
TTTTTTATGTTTGTCGTTAAAAAAGGGATTGTAAAAGATTTTGGCGTACGTTGAAATTAGGAGATGGGAAATTTTAAAGGAGGATTAATTTGTTTAATAAGTTCTCTTTTTCTGGTTTCATTTTGTTTGTTGGTTTCGTTTTGTTGATTCATTCGGTTGGAAAGGTAGAGTTTAAGAAACACGAGAAATTTTTTCTTCGTCACGTGAAAGGATGTTGAAATTGAAAGAAAGTGTAGGATGAAAATTCGTTAATTTTATGGCGATGATATCATTACGGATGATGGGTGGATAGTGCAGTGGCTTGCCCGATTAAAAAGCCAATTTAAGATATTTTTCATTTCCTTTCTACGAAATCAAAATTATTAAATTACTTTGTATTTGATTAATAAAAATCGTATATGTATTGAGAATTTTTTAACAAGAAACTCGGCCATTCTCAATTTATATAAAATATAATATTATGCATCGCACGTTTTTCCGCTCGATAACTTATTTATAAATATACAAGCTAATTTTTTTTTTTTTTCATAGAACATCCAACGGATAATATTCCATTCAATTATTCCGTCTCTGCCAACTCGTGTGTGTAATCTTATGAAAAATTTAAAAGGTTCGTTTTCCCTATTGCGTCACAATAAAGAGGGAAAGTAAATAGAACAAGCGATTGAATCCGCGTATCTATGGATCGAAACAGAAAAAATTCTTCAATTTTTCTCACATCTCGATCGTGCCAAATTTCGATCCGAGAGAACACGCGATCGCGCAACAAACAACAAATTTAAACGCTCGTTCGATAATTTATCATAAAAAACGAACGAGATTTCTTCGAAATTTAACTCTCGAATCGAATTTTCCAAATGATTTCCCCGACAAAGTAATTTTATAGTATTCGAAATTTTAATTTATTATTCTCGTCCTCGTTCTTCCAATCTCAATTATTTTTATTTCCTCGCCGCTCGAGTTTCGCGCTGTTGCCAACTCGAACGTCCAGACGCTTCGACCCTCTGGAAAAACGGACTTCGAAACTTTGAAATCGATCTTCCTTCTTTGCACTGTTGCACTGTGGGCCCTAGCCGTGGAGATCTCGGCTTGTCACGGAGGGACAATCACTTTTCCTTTCACATGTCGACAATTACGACTGTTTCTCCACGGGATAGATAGATCACGCGCATCGCGATACGCGCGTCGTCCCACGTTATTCGTCCAACCAGCCCAAGAGGTTTTGAAAACCTTGCTTAATCCGCCTCTTAATACCGAGATTATTATTCGGTGGCGAAATCGGGACAGATCTCACATTTCTCGAGCAACTAATAATTATTTCTATCTCTCTCTCGAACTATCTGATGTAGAAAAAAAATGTAGACCACTTTCGAAATTGGATCGAAAAATATATATATAATAAAATATATAATATAATATATAATAAATATATAATATATTATATAAAATATATAATATATAATAAATAAATATATATAAAAATATATATTGTCAAAGAGGGAAATAGAATTCTTCACACTTTTACATCTTCGAGTTGAAAGTGAGGATCTTTGTTATTCTTCTTCAAAAATTGTTGAAAAGCGAGATTTTTTTTACTGAAAAATAAAAGTAGAAAGTTAATCATTTTCGCTCAAGCTTGAAAATCTTGAGCAAAATTTTTGATCCAATTTCGCGAAGAACTTTAGAACCGATTAATAAAAATTTGTGATTTCTAAATTTTGGAAAGAGAAAATTTATAAAAAAAAAAAAAAATCTAAAATTTGCAAAAATTCGATTCGTTAGAAAAATAACGAATCTCCTTCAATTCGCTCGTTTGCGATTCCCGTGGAATCCTCGCCACGAATCCACGGATGGGAAAACCCCATCTCGTACGCTGGTCGATCCTTAAATTAACCACGCCGCAGGCGCGTGACCGGTGTGCCATGAATTTTCGCGTCTTCACGTTTATCGACGCCCGATCGTGCGTGCCGTTCCCGTTTCCCACCGTTCCTAATTTGAATACAGAGCAAATTGAGACCGTGGAACGTTCGTCCACCGGAAACTCCGCCGTTCTACACCGCGTAACGTAGAAATCTTCGAGAAGGAAAATTTTTACAATGTCAAATTTCCATTTCGCTTTTCTCCCTTCCTTCATTATATCGAGAAGGGAAGACAAAAAATTTCAACCTTACAAAACTCCGCGCAATTATTTCTTCGATTAAAAGCTGGCTACAACGTCCCTTGTCTTAAAATAATTTTTAATCAGAATTTCCAGAATAATTTCACAAATCAATTTTAAACCAAATTTTATAGCTCATTGTTGAAAAAAAAAATTTCCTAAACTACCATCAAATGATGACAATAATCGAAGAAAGTAAGAAAGGAAAAAGGATTTGAATTCTGACGTTTCGAATCGTCAATGAAAGAAGGGAAAGAAGAATTCACGCGACGAAGGAAGGCAGCCCCAAGTGGCGTGGTATTGCGTTACTCCCCCCTCTATTTAAACCGCGGCCAGTATCGCGGAGAGAATCATAAACGCGGGGTGTAAAATCAAGATACGAGAGGAGGAGAAGGGGAGGAGAGGGGGGGGAAGGTATGGTCCACGCGCCGGCCGTGGAATTTTACGGTTTGTCAGATTTCAGTTGCGTATCTTGGCTGAGCTCTCAGCTGTTTTGTTCAACACAGCGGAATACGGCGATGTGTGCGTGCGTGTGTGTGTATATATAAATATAATAAGGTAGGCAACGTGATACCAGGCCCTTATTACTACCGGTTAATGAGTGGAAAGGAAGGCCGCATTCCTCGTGGCCGGATTTCAATTCACTCCCCTGACCCTTGGCAAATTGCTATCAGCGGCCGTTAATAGTTTGTTCCTCGTTATCGAGGCTTAATCGTGACCCCGGCCGCGCCACCCCGTGTTTTCGGTTATAATCACTCCGCTACGTTTCTGCTCGATTAAATCTCCGCCGTTGAACCTGTCTTTTATGCAAGAATCAACCATGGTCGCTCGGCTAAATGTACCGGCCATTTACTTGGCGCACGTTGCACGTGTCGCGTAGTGGTGGTACGTGATCGGTGTAGGTTGTAGAAAAGATTGGAACGCAGTTGTGAATTAGGCGGATCGAAATTCCTTTCGTATAATCACCCGTGGCGAGTTGCTCAACTTTGACTGGGGGTTTCTCAAAGGAGAAAGAAAAATGTTCTCGAATACTCTTTTATCCTTCGTATAAACTAATTTCTTAAGGATATATATATATATAATTTGTTTCGATAGAAAATTGTAAGTAGTAATTTAGTAAGAGTTGTTTTGATTTCGTTTATTATGTTTTATTAAAATTTAGTTTATACTTTGAAAATTTTAACGTTTCAACGTTGCATTTAGAAGAGGTGAATTTGTTTGATATCATCGAAATGTAAGAAAATAGAAATTTTTAATTTTCAATCGATTCGATCTTTCTTCCGAACGATTCGTACGCGTACGATTTAAAAATTCCATGTAATCCGAATTGCAAATTAGCTCCATCTTGGAACGAATATAATTGAATTTAAAAATCCCTCCAATTCCAAGTATTCGAAATTGCGTCTTCCACTTCCTCCATCTTAGAAATCCCCCCTACTAGAAAAGAAGAATCGCACGCGTAGGCGATTATTTTCGCGGCAGTGAGGGATGGCCGAGCGTGTTCGTTCAAGACGCCGGTTTTTATTTCCACGGAGGAGGAGGATTTCAAGCGGCGCGGACGCCTTCATTCCGCGAATACCGCGCGTGTGCCACGGCGCAACGAGCGGGAAATATACGATCTGTAGGCGAAGCTGGATCGAACCGACTTAAACTTGGCGCCTTTTGTCCCCTCCCTCCGCCGCATTTGTCGTCCAGGTATGCCTGGCGCTTCGCGCCTCGTCCTACCCTGATTGGCAAATCGCTCCGCTTCTCGCGTTCCTTTCTTCCTTCCTTTCTTTCTTTTCCCTCCGTGCTCCTTCTTTACGAGCTCCTCGGTGTTACCTAAGGAATCTGGACGGAATAAATTACACCGGATTCGCACGTCTCTCTTCGCCAACGCGGAACAATGGACGTAGGATTGATCGTTCTGCCGCAATTATCGCCGGTAGTTAGCGCGAGCGGTGTTTGCCGTTCGAGTTTCGGCTTGTTGTCCACCTTTCTCACGATACTTCGAGAAATTTGTAAAGAGACAGCTAGTGGTCGATAAATGTACTTCGAGAAGTCAGAGATATTGCTTGTAGTTTCTTTTGCATTGTGCGTCAGTGGATGTCGTATCGTATGTTATTTATAAAAAGGACAGAGTTTTTAAGATTAATCGAATAAATTGGAAATCCTGTATTCTTTTTATAGTTACGTTAAAAGTGCATTCTTGATAGGCAAAGTTAGTGAATATATGTAGTTTATCTAGATTGAGGATAGGTTAGGTTCTTTTTATAGACGTTTACGCATAAGATTAAGAATGAAAATAATAACATTAGATATTAAATTCACGCGTCTTTATAAATGTAATTAAAAGTTGTAACTGAATAATTTAATCGAAAACGAACATGTTTTATTTCTCATCTCCTTTCACATTTTATAAACATGATACCACCCAACGTAACATCCGGTCGTATATCTAAGTGAAAATAATCGTAAAAGATACCTTATCACCGGAAACAACATTTAATTTTCACTTACAACTAACTTTTAAGATAGCTCGTATAATATATCGCAATATCGGAAAATATTACATCTCGACGCAAAGGAATTACCGACGCGGTAACGAACCAATAAAATCCAAAGCTGATTAAAAAGAAAGTAGATAAAGAAATTACAAGACGAGGAATGAAATGTAGAAAAATGTCACGAGACAAAAAATTGTAATCGAAAATATATTTCCTAATAAGCAGATAGATCGAGAAGAATCGATGGTTAGCGTGCCGACATGTTCGGTTGGTAAGTGACGTTTCTGAGAAGGTTGAGCGAGCAGCCGGGACACGACAATCGTCGTCTAAAATCTCTCACGGTGAGCCCTCCCCCCATCATTATTCCCGCATCACCCACGCCCGCCGTTCTCGGAGGCGCAGAGAGCGCAAGAGGAACGTCGACAGGACACGTCGAGCGTGTATACAGCGCGAACGGTGGTTGGGCTTCCACGGGGGAGCTTAAGGGGCCCCGAAAGCTGCGCAAGAATTATCAGTCGCGTGTGATCGGCTGCCCGACCGAGTCGGCCCCCGACAAAGACTCTGGCCATCCATAATTCAAGCAATCCGGTCATTGTGTGTCCCCGCGCGGCCTCCCAGGCGCCGATTGCCTCTTTAGCCGAGCGAAACGGCCCTCTTCGCGCCCCTCGCGACACCTGCGACCGACGCTTCTTCCTCCTTACGTGTTAATTCCGATGCCTCTTATCCCTTCCGACACCCTATCACGCCACAGCCTCCGCTCTCCTCTTCCACCAGGAATTCACGCTTCGCATTCGTGAAAGTTAATCCTGTTGCGCCCCCACTCGCGTGGGACGACCGAGGTCGAAACTTCTCGCATCGTATTTTCCGAACATCGTTGTCTATTTTGCGATTCGTGAATTTTTAGGGATACGAGAATTAAAGGATCATTTTTTAATTTAAATTCGATAAATTACGATAAATTTTAAAATAAGTCGGGTAATGGTTAATGGATTCAACGAGATGCGCAGTATCTATTTCGAAGAACATTTCAAATCTTAAAATTATTAGTTTAAGAACTACTGTCTCGAATCGTGAAGGCCAATCGTCGTGCCATCTATCGCCAATTTGTTAAAATTAATGTTATTAGTGAGATTTGACGAGTCATGTATGACAAGATGTCGGCCGTGACAAATTTTGTTGCGTAATAATAGAATTTTTGTTTAATTGTGATAAAAGAAGAGAAAATTTTATAAATTTTATAAAATCGTTTGAGTGTTCTGTTCGATGTAACGTTTGTGAAATTATGAAATAGAAGTTTATAATCTATAATTGTTAATTCGTCGATTTAATACTATTAGTGAAACTATTATTGTGCAAGAGGATATTTCATGCAATTGTAATATAAAACATTGTAAGATAGAAAACTACAAAAAAGGTACAAATTAAGCTATTTTTTTATAATATAAATAATAATCTTGATATTACAAATAGTTAATATCTCAATGCATTTTTAATAAATCAAGAATATACGTATACGGTAGAAAATAAATTTTCTCAGTTCATCTGAATTTCATAACCAAATATTGTTTAAATTAACTTTGTTATGTCTTGTAACACGAGTAGATTTGTCGAATGATTTTAGTAATCGTGCATCAACGATATTTGAAACGATTCTTATCATTAAAATTCATGCAATTCTATCTAATTAGAATTTAACATAAACCTAACCTAAAGAAAGATTTTTACGTTCAAATAAAGTTTGAACGTAGTGTTATATTCTGATTAGATTTTTGTTTTTCACGAAAATACTATAAATAGTTAATAACATAATAAATTAATTTAAGCCTTATTAAATCATTGGCATAGATATATCAATTTCCCATTTGATATATTACAATGAAATTATTTATTTGCAATGCATCATAATAATATTAATATCATACGAATTCGAGTCAACGTAATACACGGAAATAATTTTTATTGGACGATAATCAGCCTTACTTTTTTGCATATTCTATTGAATTAAAGACCATAACTATTTACAAAGTGATCGTTAATGGTTATATAAATCGAGAAACGGATTTCAGTGTCGAATCTAACCTAAAATGTCATCGAGTGTCGCGATGAGGATCGTTCCAAAGCGGTTTTCGGCAAGAATCAGCAAGTTAGAATTTATTTTCCGTGAGAGAAAGCAGCGGCACCGATTGAAATGAAGCAATTAGAGAATTACCATACGTAATACCGGCCGTTTCCGAAAGCAGTAAGCGGAGGCGCACGCACGTTCGAACGCGAACGCGAACGTGGCTATCTGATAGGGACGTTTCCTCGCGTTTAACCGGAGGCATGCAACAAGCCTCGTGTGTACATTCTTCCTATGTGGCAACTCATTAAGGATACTCCGCGGAACGTCTGACCGCCATTGAGCCTCACCCCTCCGCCGAGGGTTCAAGGTCCTCGCGTTTCTTTTCCCTTCCCTTCGAGGAACGGTGAAGCAACTCTTGCCTCGCTTCCTTTATTTAAACACGGGTGAAAGTTTTTCAAAGGAGATTCAACGCTGATCATTGTTTATTTGAAAAATTTGCGGTCTAATAACGAGAACGTACGTGTACCTTATGTTATTTTTATTTTTCAATTCACTTCTTTGTCTAGTGATATTAATAAATATTTAGAATTCGATATCTCTAAAGTTCGTCGCTTTCATTCAATTTATTTTTCGATCAGAATCTAAAATTATATTGGGAGGACATTTTTTTGTAATTCTTTGTAAGAAGAAACACAAATTTTATCTCGGATCGGAACGATAGTTTTAGTGATATAATTTTAAGATTTGTATATCAAATTAATCTCCAAGGTAAAAATTAATCTTAATCCATTACATATTAAACGATTATATATTCGAGCAACAATTTTATTTCGCTCAATCCTGACCCGTAGGAGAATGGAAAAACCATCGTCGAACGGAACAATAATGATTCCTCCTGCTCCTCCTTCTTCTTTTTCTTTCTTTTTTTTTTTTTGTTTTTTAATTATTCGCGATGGGAGCGAGATCCAGGAAGCTCGTCTCCAAAATCCTTTTGTATTATAATAGCCGGCCCGAGGATATTTAAAAGGCGCGCGGTCGGTCTGTATTCAAAACAGCCTTCAACTAATTTGAATAAGGAATAAAGTGCCTTTTTCGAAGTGATATAAGCGAGGGAGCCAGGTGAGGGCCCCTCTCGGCCGCTGTTTATCTAATCTTGTCGTGCCATGTAAGGCGGGATGGGACAGGCAGCTCTTAAAACTCCCAGCCACCGATGTTATTATTTAAATAAGCTCACCTCCTTTTCTCCCGATGACACCAGGCCAACCTTCTCTTCAACCTTCGATGCCGAAGAAATATCGAGCAACGTGAATGACGAACGATCCTCGATTGTAACCCTTTGTCATATTTATTTGCATTTTTATGACATCCTTATCGAGTCTGAGTCACGCGCAAAGTGCTCTCTCTCTCTCTCTCNCTCTCTCTCTCTCTCTCTCTCTCCCTCTCTCCCTCTCTCCCTCTCTCCCTCTCTCTCCCTCTCTCTCCCTCTCTCTCTATCTTTCGTTTTGTTTGAACTAAATATTTGATAATAATTGAGATTCGATCGGATATGTCGTGATCATTGATTCATAAATAAATAGCAAGAAGATAATTATTGATATTTATTCCTTTCTTATGTATATACAATATTAATTTGTTGCGAAATTTATGATAATTTTGAATAAGAGAGAAAAAAAAGAAAATATTCGCATAAATTTGTTATCGCATCTCGTTTGAAATATGATGTACGACAACTTGTTCACGAACTTGAAGTTAGAATAGATAAAAGCAAACGTTAACCCGTATTCCCATCACATTACACATGTAATAATTACGCTATCGATAATTATCTTCTCTTTAACACTTTAATCAATCAACGGAACCGAAAAATTATCTCATCATTACTCTTGTCGTAAATAATTTTGCAATTTCCTACACAAATATTTTCTCGCGATCGATAAATAACAACATTCGAGCATGCGTTTATAAATATCACTTAATAAGACTTGAATAATGAAAATTCTCATCAAAAATTTCCCGTCCCGTTATCCGGACATTTCCTCATTAAGTATTTAACGCTAACAGCGGACAGCTTGGTTGAAACCCCCAGTTGGCCGGGAGGGGAAGAAGAAGGAGAGAGAGAGAGAGAGAGAGAAAAAAAGGAAAAAAAAGGAAACTCGAGGCAGAGAGAGATAGGGACACGCGATAAGGCTCGATGAAAGCACGTGCCAATAATACGCGTGGAATGGAAAAACGCCGCCATTGTGAGCGCTGGATAAATCCCTCTCCCCCTCCCTCCTCCCCCTCCCTTGGTGGGACAAGACAATGATCGTATTAGAACAAAGGTCCATTTTCCTCTCGCGTGCTCGAGTTGTCGGTGAAGATACAAGCGAGGGGTTGCAAAGGCAGAAGTAATGGCGAAATGGCAGCGGTTTGGCGCGGAAGGGTGGCGCAAGTCGCGCGGAGAACCGGTTGAGAAACGTCCAGTTCGGAACTAACGCCATTGTTCGTGGTTAGGGAGGGAAGCGCGGGGAGGAAACAGGTGGAGGAGAGCGTAATAACATGGAAACGAATCGAGCCAGACTTGATGATTCCTCCCCGACCGCGGAGTAATATCTTGTCGACACCTTGATATTTCTTCTTTATTCCGTGTATTCCTCCATCCTCGTTCACGAATTCGAGAACTTCTTACGTTGGCGAAAGAAAAGACGGTTCGTTAATTTCTTTTTTTTTTTTCGTGTTTCAAAGCATACGATGGATTCAAAAACATTCGTACGTATCATTGTAATGAATAAATATCTCTCTCTAACTCTAATTATGAACATAGAAAGGATAGAGATGTGAAAAAAATTCGAAAATTTCGGGTGTTTTTTTTTTTTTTCTTTCTTTCAAGTGGATATAATGGAACATTTTGAAATTGTTAATTTATATAAATAAATAAAATAATTTATGCGAAATAAAATAATTTATGTATGTTTCGAAGGATACGATGGATTCAAAAATATTCGTACGTATCATCGCAAAGAATAAATATCTCGTTGTGAGCATAGGAAGGATAGAGATGTGAAAAAAATTCGAAAATTTCGAGTGTTTTTTTTCTTTCCCTCTTTCGAGCGAGGCATAAAATGTCTTATGTATTTTATGTATGTTTCGAAGTATACGATGGATTCAAAAATATTGTACGTGGAGAAGTTAATTAAAGATAATGGCATTGTATCATCGTAATGAATAAATATTTTATTACGAGCAGAGGAAGGATAGAGATGTGCAAGAATTCGAAAATTTCGGGTCTGTTGGGTTGGGTCCTCTCGAAGGAATCTGGAGATGTTCTACTCGTTTCTAATTCATGGTCGTGTCTGACAAAGCTCGTCCCGAAACACGTTTCGGGATTCTCAAAATCTCAAGAATCCCGAATATTTATACGTGGCGAGTTGAGATGGGCAAAATATGGGTTAAGAGCGATGCTACTTCGATCATTTATCATTGCAGAGCGAATCGTCTGTAACCGATTTACGAATAAATGTTATTTAAATTTAACCTTCTTTTACCTATCAAGAAAACTTGATCGATCAAATCCAACGGACAGAATTGAAGAGAACCTCCTACCAAAATTATCTCTTAAATTTTAATATTTAAAATTTCAAAAATTCTTTCGAAAATTCAAATTGACGAATTGCGTGCATCCATCCGTAGAATCCCAATTCCAATTCGAAACGCATCGATCATCGGATCCGCGGGGGTGGCTGGAAAAATGGCCCCCGGCCGGCTAATCGTGGCTCGTGGTCGCCGTCGACAACGACCTACATCGTCGTCCTGGTGGCTCGTGAACACGCGATCTGATAATGGCCCGGCCGTGCCCCGCTCTCGTGCCGAAATAAACCGTCGCGCTTTACATAATGCGCGTCCAATGGTAGAAACAATCCTTGCCTCGGCGCAAGAGGAGAGGGACGTTCGTGGTGCACGTCCGTTTCCGTGTACGCTCTCCTAGCGCTCGGTCGATAAGTCATCCTTCCTTCTGCACGTGTACGTGTAGGAAAGAAAACAGAGAGAGAGAGAGAGAGAGAGAGAGGGAGAAGCGGAAAGCTCGGTGGTTTCGTTGCTTCCTCGTTAAAGCGACCCATCCCCTCGCACGAAACTCGCGATACCTATCGTCTATGAACGGAAGCGGCCGAGTAACGATGCGACTCGCCGAGACGTCTTTTCTTTACGACGTTTATCGATTTCACTCGCTCTCGTTTCTCGTGGTTCAGGTTTTTTTTAAGCTGTTTTCTGCTCGAGTACACATAACGATGTATACGTTTGTTTTTTTATCCTTTTTTATGCTCGGCAAACCAGACGATCTCTATTCTCCATTTCGCTTCGTATTCTTTGAAAAGTAATTGAAAAAAGTTAATAGATGTATACGTCGTTTAACGTTGGACGATGAAATTCACTTTTGCAGGAACAAGAGAGAAAAATACGAGTGTTTGAAGAACACCTCTGTGACAGCGTATTATTTATCTTAAATTGTAAATTTCTGATGAGCGACGAATGATTGCGAGTACGATCGATGCACAAAAGTAAAGAATGAATTTAGAATAGGATCTAGGAATATATTATTCGTGGAATATTGGAAACGTGGATGGGACGGGTCCCACGCTTTTTCCAGGGAGTCAAATGGATAAAAAATTAGCGAGGATACAGAAGCTACGGAGGAGGTGGTAGCTAGCGTGTGTCCAGGGAGCGTTGAAACGGCTCGAGACGGCCGGGAAGGACCCCTGGAACGAGCTAATTATGAAATTATGATAATTCCGGCAAGTGGTCGCCGTTACGGCTCGACGGCCGCCGCGCAGTTTCTTCTCTTCGTTCTCTTCGGTGTTGCCAACCCGTCCTCGATTTCGTCCGCGCTGTTTTCCACCCACTTTGTACGAATATATATGTATGTATATATTATTTCATAATTAAAGAAAAAGAAACTATGATTGGATAGATATTGAGATGTTGCGGATGAAATCATCGAGTCGAGGTGAGAATACGAAGTTCGATAACTTGGTTGAAAATGGATCGAAGTTCGATTCTTTCTGACAAAGGAAAGTAAAGCGAGGATTGAAATTTATTGGAAATGATTGGAGTTTAAAAGTTGAAGAATTTTTAAAGATACGTTCGTCGCAAGGACGATAATAAATTCGATTTATTCCAATTTTCGTTAACCGAGAAATAGGCTCACGACACGTTGTTACATTACCACAAATTCGAAATAGTTTTACACGCACGAAATGTGTAGCGTTCTTACTTAAACTTCAAACCTTCACAACGCGACAATATACAATTAAAATCTATCGTATCGTTCGTGTATCGTGTATGATAAAACGAAATAAGCGGAAAATAAATTAATTGCAAAATTGTTTCTTAAAAAAAAAAAAAAAAAAAAAAGATCCTCTTATATAAACTCTCTATTAATTAGGAAAAAAAATCACAGCGGTATTACGATATTACACTTGCATCGTACGTACGATCTTACATAAACGTGTTTGTCTCCCGTAAAATATAAGAATAATAATAATAATAATAATAATACGATACATCGAATATTTTATTAGAACAAAGTTAAAGAAAAGAAAAAAAAAAAAAAATCAATTCTCTTCAAATTTGTATATTTTATACTCGACAGGTGAATATACAAATACACGGACGATCTGTTTTCCTATACACGCAATAAATTGAAGGCGGGATATGATGAAGCATTCACTCGGTGTAAACTCGGGCCGATTCGTTTTCGCGGATCATCCTTCCGGATGGAAAAATTAGTACGTTGGTGTAATCGGCCACTTTGCCCGCTTGTTTTCGAGCTCCATGAAGATAGAGCATCTCATGAATGGTAATTGCAAAGCGTGCCGGCTTCGAGGTGTATCTTGATAAGGGAGCGCGCGTTCGGAAAGTCGGCGTAGAAAATCCGCGGGCTTCGTTAGAGTTATTGCATTGTTCTGTTCAATTCGCGGATAAAGGGGGGGAGGGCGGAGGAGGGGGGAGGCCGTGGCGTTCGCGTGACCGTCGGTCTCGGCTGGCTAGCAGCCTCGCCATCCTCGCTTCTTCAAACTCTTCTTCTTCCTCCTCCTCCTCCTCCTTCGCCTAGGCCGCCATTACGCCTCCTCTCCCGCGGTGTGCACCGCTTCCATTCCGTGCCGCATCGCCGTTTTTCTCTCTTTTTCGTTTCCGTGAAAAAAGTTTCTCGCTTCTATGCTTTTGTGATCTTTTTTCTTTCTTCTTTTCGAAAGGGTTCGAGGTTTCGTTCGGTTCTTTTTTTTTTTTTCTTTTCTTTTTGTTTCGGCTCGATGTCGAGGTGTCCGTTGCCCTAGGTCGGAATTTGAGTTTGGGCTATGCGTTGAAATTGAGAGATTTTAGGTGAGGGAGAATAGGTTTTTCGAGTCTATATTCGCGCATTCTATATTCGTCGAATGCGAGGGAAGGAGAAGAGAATTCTTTCGATTTTCGATTGTTAGGAATCTAAATTTTTTGATTTGATCCCCGAATGTTGGAAGGATTTAGGAAGGCTTTTCAAATTTTGGGAGTGGAGGATGCGAATTTAGACTTTTCGAGTTTTAAATTTTGGGAATGGAGGATGCGAAATTAAGCTTTTTAAATTTTGAGAGTGGAGGTCGTGAATGTAACTTTTCGATTTTTGCATTGGTGATTTTTATTCATCGAATATAAAGACACGAGTTTCTCCGATTTAGGAGAAATTGTTAGGAATGGAGGATATGAATCTAAATTTTTTGATTTGATTTTCAAACATTGAGGAAAGATATGAATTTCTAATTTTTGGAATGGAAGATGTGAATGTAAACTTTTCGATTTTTAAATTTTGGGAATGGAGGATGCGAATTTATTTTCGATTTCTAAACGTTGAAGATTTGAATATAAGTTTTTCGATTCTATACGCTCAACGATGACTTTTCGTTCGTCGAATGCGAGGGACAGAAGAAGAATTCTTTTCAATCGTTAGAAATGAATCTAAGTTTTTTGATTTGATCCTCGAACGTTGGAAAAATTTAGGCTTTTCGAGTTTTAAATTTTGAGAGTGGAGAATGTGAATATATGTTTTTCGATTCTACGTGTACTGATGTTCATCGAATGTGAGGGGCAGAAGAGTTCTTTCGATTTTCAATTGTTAGGAATGGAGGATGTGAATCTAAATTTTTTGATTTGATCTCCAAACGTTGGAAGAATTTAAGAGTTTTCGATTTGTAAATTTTGGGAATGGAGGATGCGAATTTATTTTCGATTTCTAAACGTTGAAAATTCGATAGGTTTTTCGATTCTACACGCATTGGTGATTTTTATTCATCGAATATAAAGACGCGAGTTTCTTCAATTTACAATTGTTAGAAATAAAAGATATGAATCTAAATTTTTTGATTTGATCTCCAAACGTTGAGGAAAGATATGAATTTCTAATTTTTGGAATGGAAGATGTGAATGTAAACTTTTCGATTTTTAAATTTTGGGAATGGAGGATGCGAATTTAGGTTTTTCGATTTTATACGCGCATCGGTGAGTTTTCGTCGAATGCGAGGAACAGAAGAATTCTTTCGATTTTCAATTGTTAGGAGTGAATCTAAATTTTTTGATTTAATACTCAAACATTGGAAATGCAAGATATGTGAAATTTTTCGATTTTTAAAACCTTGGGAATGGAGGATGTGAATTTAGGCTTTTCGATTTTTAAACGTTGAAGATATTTATATTAATATTAATATTAATATTTATATTTATATTTATTATATATTATTGTTATATTTATATTTATATAATATTTATTTTATTTTATACAATATACAAATTATTATACAATATTTTATTATATTAATATTTGTATAATATTAATATTAATTTATATTCTTTCGTTTGTAAGCATTAGAAAAAGACGCGAGTTTACGTGTTTCGATTTCTAATTCTTGGAAACGGAGGACGTAATAACAAACCCGAATCGACGCCTTTTGTTTAGCAACAGTTCGGGCACGGAGAACGCGAATTTACGTCTTTCGGTTTCGAAACGTCGGAGAAGAAAGACGCGTCGTACCCGTGAATCTTTCGATTTTCAAGCAGATTTTTCGCTGACAAAAAACGCGACTCGACATCATCAAACGTTATCTCAAAATACGTCCATCCAAAGATATTTTCGAAATAAATACCCAGTTCCAAAAAATCTTTGGAAAACAAACGAAAAACCATCAAAATCTTCCCCAAAAACCACCAATCCTTACGCCGAATCTTCCAGCAGATTAGACAAGATTGATACATTTCTCAGCTGCGAACGAGATACCCCTCGAGTCTGGGAGTCGCGTGCGGCTGTGTGAGGACAGGTGTTGCGAAAAGATCGGGGCGAGGAACGAGGAAGAAGTGGTAGTCGATGGTGGGCGAGAAACGTGAGCATTAGCCCGACTATTACGTATTTAAATGCGGTTCCGGTGATCAGCTGCCGTTGGCCAGCTTTTTCGACAATAATCCTCGGTAGCCCGCGGCCGGCCACGCGATCGAAACGAAAACGACCGCTTCTTCTTTCAATTATCTTCCCTCGGCCTTCATTATACCGGCGCCACGGCCAGGAAACATAGAGAGAGAGAGAGAGAGAGAGAGAGGAATGGCTTCGAAATTATCCAGCATTTCCAGATTATACGTGACTGAGGCTTTATTAAATTTGAGCCTTATCGGCCAATTTTCTTCGTGGCTGGACAAGAATCGACGCTTGGAAAAGTTACCTACGGTAGGTATTCGAACCCTTACGTTCGCAATTTTTGATGAAATATATGTTGACTGGAAAACAATAAAAAAATATACGGGTTTAGCTGAATGAATATATTTGATTATATACGTGATTGCGCGTATACAAAACATTTTGTAAACATTTCTGTTTACAAAATATTTGAAGTGTTTACAAAATATTTGAAGAGAAACAAATAGCTACCAACTATGAAATAGTAATGTTGCAGGCAATATTCAATAATGAAATCACATATAAAATTTCAGTGAACTTTAAATTCTATAATAATATAATATATATATTTTTTGAATATATTTTGAAATATAAATTAAAGGGGTGTATGTCTCAAGATATTATGAGAGAATTTGAGAACAATTCATCGATTTAGGTGGTAATTATGGTATACGTTTAAAAAAAGTATTCGAACGCTTTGTATTATTTAACATTGATATTTTATTAGGCCATCTTTGATAATTTGTTTCTCTTCGACGTTCCATCGCTGTGAACTCGTGCGATTTTTGTGTAAATTTACTATCAATGGAATTCCATATTTCTATAATCGTTTCTTCGAGCATCTGATAAAAGATATTTGAAATTTGTTCAATGAAATTTGCCTATTTCAACCCACAAATTTTCGATAGGATTTGTGGTATATCGTTCACGATCCACGTTTAAGATCGTTTTCCAGTTTTATCTTCGAAATTCTTGGAATATATAGGTATTTTCATTCAATAAATATTAAATCATACTCGTTTCGAGGATAAAAGATGGCCGAGGATAAACGAGGGAAGAGAATTCTAAAAATCAAAAATTGCGACTAGAATAATTCCTTTTTCTTTATCTCCTTTTCCAAAAAAAAAAAAAAAAAAAAAAACAATATTTTCGAAAAACTACAACATTCACATTCACATTCTTTCTAGCGGTGAATAATAATTTTTACATATATACGATTACATAATTGTACAGGGACGGGAGAAAACGCACGTACAAGGAGTGAAATGAAAATTATCTACGCCGGTCAGAGAGAATCGAGAGCGAGGAGACTGGAAGACGACCCCGGTTTTTCAAAAAAAAAAAAACTCTCTCGGAATATTTTAGCATTATCTCGTAACGGATCTTGGGGGATGAGGGGGAGGGGGGAGGATGGAAGCGCTACGTTGTAAAAGGGGGTACGACACGAATTGGAGAAACTATGTCCGTGGCCAACGGACAGCCGACGATAGGTATCACTCTTGTGTCATACAACGATCTCGGCCCGAATCGATGGTAAACGCATTATCGCGCTATGCGATCGCGGAAGGGTCCGTTTCGTACGGATAAACATCGGCCTTTTTTTCTTTCCTCCTCCTCCTCCTCCTTCCTCTTCCTCTCCTTTTTCTTCTTCTTCTTCTTCCCTCCTACTTCTTCAAATCGGTCGCGCGATACGTCACTTTAAGCTACAATTTAACAGGCTGATGACCATCTCCTCGTTCACAACCGATCACACCTGTGATACTTTTTCCCTCTACATAGCATTTTAATGCTATATAGAAAATATCGCGAGTTATAATAATATACCGAATTTTCTTAGATTAAACACGCGATGAATTATGGTGAGATAATCCCAGAGATTTCAAGTTAAAAGTTTCTAATAAAATGAAATTAATATATCGAAGAAGAATTTCGAGAAATTTATCTTAGCTACGTTTCAACTCTCTCTCTTTCTCTCTCTCTCTCTCTTTCTCTTTCTTCCTCCACACATTAGCAAACTCAACTTCCTCCCCAAAATATCCGTCTCGCGACAGAAAGAGAGAGAGAGAGTGTCTTCTCGCCAAGACGAGGAAACGGCAACGAAATGGCCACGGATATCGGCGCTGACATGCGGGGGAGAGGAATAAGAGGAGGAAGAAGCGTGGAGTTGTCGGGCGAATCGGTTGCCGGGTGACGAGGGGTGAGCGAGAGAGCGAGAGCGAGAGAGAGCGAGCGAGAGCGAGCGAGAGAGAGAGAGAGAGAGAGAGAGGGTGGCGAATAGGTCCGGGGACAACAAGGCGGGTGGAGGGGAGGGAGGGAAGAGGGCGAGTTCTCTTTGTTCGGGTACGCGAGGCGACGGCCGATTGTGCGACGCGTTGATAATTTTAAAACAAAGCCTCGCCGGCCGGCCGTGCATTGTGCAAAAATCACGGGGAAACAGCGAAAAAGAGGAGGGTGAAGGGGAGTGGGTGGTCGGTGTCGGTCCGTTTGTCGGCTGGCAAACGACACGCGGCTGGTGTGGGGGAGGTGGGGGGAGGGGAGAGAGCCCCCTCGTCGATGCTTTTATCTCGCGTTTACGAAATCCCCGGAGCTCTTTCCGATTCTCGATCGACTAATCGACCGTGTCCACGCCGGAGAGAGAGAGGGAGAGAGAGAGAGATTCCACCACCCCCTTGGTGGAAACCGCAGAAAAAGGCCTGTCGATACGCCTACCTATGTCCAATGACACTCTCCTCCCCCTCCCTCGAGATACCACCACCTTCTCGCAGACGATTTCCTCCGAAGCGCTTTCAACCCCTGTTCTGCCAACGTTGGATAACTTCGTTTCGTTTCGTGGCGCGGTGTTCGTAACGAATATCGAGATAATAATGCTTCGTTCAAGATTTGTGGTAACCAAGAGGATATTGCGTAGTTAGGGAAGAATTGTAGTTATTATAGTCCAAAAATGCGCAATATTTATCGGTATATGTATGTATATATAAATTTTCTTCCTCTGGGATAGGATGGTGGGTTCATATCAGAATAGGAGATTCAGGGTTATATAATATTACTCTAATAGAACTCCAGTCTATGCTATTAATGAGATCCCCTGAGTTTCGTTTCTTATTTTACTCGAATACGTAATCTTATAATCGATCCCATATTTTGTATCTCTTTTTATTTATTTTTTACGAAAACCAGCCCGTTTCACCCCTTTCCTCTACGATAGGATATTCGAATAAGATATTCGAAATTTTTTATTCGGAATATCTGGTATTTTATGTGAAATAAGTATGTCTACACAACACGATCGAGCCAAAAAACTATCGATTCCTCCACAACTCTAACAATCTTATTTTATTACGAATAAGCAGAATATCTAACTCCATCGATTATCATCGATTCGAGGCTATCGATTTCGCATCGAATTTCTAACTAATTTCTACGAAACCTACCCCTTCCTCCACGATAAAATATTCGAATAAGATATTCGATATCCTCGAAACGAAATTTTTTACTCATTTAATAATTTTTTACTTACGAGATATTGGCCACAAATACGATCTCTTGCGATCTAAAACTACTCTAACTCCAATCTATAGATCCCTCGTTTTCTTATTTCATTTAAATAAGTATATATCCAGTCCATATATATATATATATGGTCCATATTTCATCTCATCAGCTAATTAATTTTCCAAAAAAAACCCACCCCTAAGGATACGCGAGTAAGATATTCGATCCTTGGATACGAAATGGAGAAAAATTGGGGGTGTGGGGCGCGCAGTTCGATTGGGTGCACGCAGTTTTTCCAAGCGGGGCCTATCAATCGTCGAACGTTCTGCAGCGAAACAGTGCAAATCACAGCGGCGCGTACACCGATGCATGTCATAATGAACGGCTGGCGACTTTTTGTTTCGGTCCCGTCGGCCGGAAATATCGGCCATTTTGAATTTTCAATTTTCAACGCTCTAGTAAGCCCCTTCGGCACTACCCCCCTCCCCCGCCTCTCCTCGCCAACCTCCTCCTCCTCCTCCTCCTCCTCCTCCTGCTGGCCCCAGCATCGCCAAATGCACGGCGCGGGGGGAGCCCTGTCCAAACGATTCCTCCTCCTCCTCCTCCTCCTCCCCCCTCTCTTCGATTCGCGTTTTTTTCCACACTTTGAAAAATCTTCCACGCTTGACAAAGTGTGTATCCCCTCCTGCCCCCCCTCTTTATTATTTATCTGTGTTAAATTGTCGCCAGGATATGTGCGTCACGTGTGTGCGTTCGAACGAGGTTGGATCGATGAATATCGTCACGTAATAACGTAAGAAGTATTGTGGTTAAAAGGAAGAGGGGAGGGAATGTATATCAAATGAATATAGAAAATATAGAAATAAGAGGAAATATTGATTATTGATTTAGAAATGAATATTGGATATTTTGGAATTTCAATATTGAAAATTCACTATGATTGTGATTGCTAAATAAGTAATATATATGTATATAGTGAGATACTTGTTGAAGAGGATTGTTACACGAGTAACAAATAAGATGGAAATGGAAATGAGTGAGCAAGTGATTATTGATGATTTAAAAATGAATATTGAATATTCTGAAAATTCCAATATTGAAAATTCACTGTGATTGTGATTGCTAAATAAGTAATATATATATTGGTAGGATACTTGTTGAAGAATCTAGAGGATTGTTACACGAAATGAGATGGAAATAAGTAAACAAGTGATTATTAACGATTTAGAAATGAATATTGAATATTCTGAAAATTCCAATATTGAAAATTCACTGTGATTGCTAAATAAGTAATCAATTGATATATATATTAGTGAGATACTTGTTGAAGAATCTAGAGGATTGTTACACGAAGTGAGATGGAAATAAGTAAACAAGTGATTATTAACGATTTAGAAATGAATATTAAATATTCTGAAAATTCCAATATTGAAAATTCACTGTGATTGTGATTGCTAAATAAGTAATATATATATTGGTAGGATACTTGCTGAAGAATCTAGAGGATTGTTACACGAAGTGAGATGGAAATGGAAATGAGTGAACAAGTGATTAATGATTTAGGAATAAATATTGAGTATTGTGGAATTTCAATATTAAAAATTCACTATGATTGTTAAATAAGTAATCAATATATATATATATATATTGCTGAAAACTCTAAAGAATTGTTACACGAAGTGAGATGGAAATGGAAATGAGTGAGCAAGTGATTATTAACGATTTAGAAATGAATATTGAATATTCTGAAAATTCCAATATTGAAAATTCACTGTGATTGCTAAATAAATAATCAATTGATATATATATTAGTCAGATACTTGTTGAAGAATCTAGAGGATTGTTACACGAAGTGACATGGAAGTGGAAATGAGTGAGCAAGTGATTAACGATTTAGAAATGAATATTGAATATTTTGAAAATTCACTGTGATTGCTAAATAAGTAATCAATATATATATATATATATATTTATATTGCTGAAAAATCTAAAGAATTGTTACACGAAGTGAGATGGAAGTGGAAATGAGTGAACAAGTATTGGCAACTTGAAACTCTTCGTTATTTCGGAGAATATGAAATTCGAAAATTTGAAAAACGTGTATAAATACAAATAGAGAATGAAGATAATGTATTTTGAATCCATGTTTTAAATTATTTATATAATTTAACTCTCGTTTCTTTTTTTCACGTATTCACGGATAACGGAAAAATGTATTACGAATAATACCTGTCCATTATCCTTGTTGTTGAGAGCTTTGCAGAATTGGCGAATTTCTCCGTTTTTCTCCGTTCCTTCGATTCAATCCTTATCCTCGTTTATCTATGCGCCGGAGGGAGGAGCGGCAATTAGTGGTGAGGATAAAAAACGTGGTGGGAGGGGAATTGGAAGTTTATTTAAAAAACGCGAGCGTCTTGTTTCTTCGTTCCTCGGCCATCTTTCTTCAACCAGGGGGAATTCATTTCGTGGCTGGACGATTTTTATGGCCGATCCAGAGAGATAGGGACTCGGTGCCGGTGGTAAATATTCCTACGTTGGATGTCTTCGTTTCTCCCTCCAGAAAATTGCCGTTTTCATGCACTCCTAATTAACGCGGCCTTTCTTTCGAATACACCGATTTATGTATCCTACAACTGCCACTTTAATCTGTTTCGTTCCATCTCGAATATTCTTCTACGCGCGTAGCCTCTTGCGTGTAGCCTTTTAAATTTTTCGCCTCGTTGTTCCAGGGTTTTAAATTACAACAGAAATGGCTCGACGAACCATTTTTTTTTCCCCCTTTTTCTTTCTTCTTTTTCCGTAATCAAAAGATTCTTAGAGAAAAGATACGTGTTATTATTTCGAACCAGAAATAGAAATTTATTCTTATACTTAAACGTAAGAATTAACAAAAAGAACAGAAAACACGATCGAGGATACAAAGAAAATCTCTACGAATTCGAAACGAGCATTATTCGAGCAATAATTTTACAAAATCGAAAGATTCAAAATGAATCAATCCGATCGCAACTTTCGCCCCCACAAAAATTGAAAAAAAAGTCAAATCGCTTTAAGGAGCCTCCCCTGTCTAAGAAAGAAGGAAGATTTTTAAAATTGGTCGACAATCGATAAGCGAGAGTAGTAGGTAGACGTCACGCGCCAATCGCAATAAGATAAGTAACATCCCCCCTCCTCCCATACAAATGTCGAGGTTGGAGGAATTCCCCCAATAGATCGATCGACAGACGCTCATTAGAGGTCGGTGACGAGAGGCCTGTTGTGGAGGAGCACAAGCAGCAGGTGTATGTCTCCGAGTTGGGTGAACGACACCTGCGAAGCCGCTCCAGACCGGGGGGAAAATTATGGCGCGCGTAGCCGAGCGCGATATTTATTGCTCGGCCCACTATCGGTCGAATCGTCTGTAATTTATCCCCAACGTTGTCCTCTGCGTGGTGGTGGTGGACGGCGTTAATTGCGGGATTATCGAGCTCCTCGCGAAGGTTTTCACTCCTTCCGCGATGATTGAGCAATTTAACGATTCATTAGCTGCTTTCCACGCCGACACGTAGCCGCGAATCTCGAGAATGTAGCGAGGTGACTTCTGACGACGCGGTGCAGTTTCGCTTAATTCCTTAAGTCCAAGTTGTCTCGACTCGTTTAATAGTTAAGAGGAGGAAGAGAGGAAGGAAAAAAGGGATAAAAGGGAAAAAGTGTGGTGGCGATTTATTGGCGGAATCGGCGGGATAGTGGATAGCAGGCGATAACGATCGTTTTGCATTTCGTTTATTAATGGAGGCTTTGGACGAGGTTGAGGTGAACGGCCAAAGATTAATCTTTTGCTTAGGTTCTATTCGATTGCAGAAAGAGATGCTCACGTTTAAATTTAAAAAATTTTAATTCCTCTTTTATAAAGGAAATTTAATTTTTGATAGTCGATACTTTGTAAATGGGATAAAAATATCTAAATTTTATAATGAAATTGGAAATTGTTCCTTATGAATATTTTTTTTCGCAAGGATGCAAATATAGGGAAGAAAATATTTTGGAATATCTTTCTTTACATTTATGAAAGTAAAAAATTAAAATTTTCAATAGTTTATATATATTGATTTTATTACTCGGGATGGCCGATCGACGAAGATTCACTCGTGGACACATTGAAAGTCGAGAGTGACTCGATCATTCATTGGCGCATACGCGTGTCTAGCTATACTATATACCGTGCACGCTTATTCAACGTCGACATTCGTCAGATTCCAGCTAACGGTTTATCTCGATCGCGGATACACGTCTCAATTGCCGCCGCTCGACGTTCATCCGTGCACGATGATTTATAACGTCTGCTTCGTCGCGAATTGTTCGCCGACAGCCGTCTTTTCCGCTCGAAGGAAACTTCCAAAGCGGATTCGAGCTCGATTCCTGTTTACCGCCGTTTGTATAATGGAGTTTCGTTCTCCGTGTGGAGTATGCAACGCTTCCTATAACCTATAAATTCTTGATAATGGTATACATATATATATATTAGTGTTTCTGATGGAATAGTTCAGAAATGATTTCCCGACGCGATCTGGGGCAAACTTCATCCACGCTTCATCGTAAAATGCCTATTCCGTGCGATACGTGGAACGAGATAACTTCGAGACGATGATGTAATATTTAAATCGGAATAAACGCGTAGATACTAGCGAGAAAGCGGAATAGCACGAGACATCTAGCGGCGATTATCGTTGTTACTCGCGTGTATTGCGAAAATTAAAATCGAAGAAATATTTAACAAGAGCAAAATTAAAAACGTCTTTGCATAAGATTACAAGCAATACCCTCGAGCGAAAGAGAGAAGCGGATTATTGTAAGAAATCGTGCCGACTTTTGATTAACGAGGCCAGATGTCATAGGATATAACGATCTCGATGAGAAAAAAAAGGAACGGTGATCCTAATTTCTCGTTGTGGCGGAAAATCTCGCGGTAAATTTCCCTCCCCCTCCCCCTCCTAGGGTAATAGGCCAGATAAAAAGTGCGGCCTCGGTTCTCGCGGACGATCGCGACTCGCGATTAATAAATATATATGCTCTTATCGAGGTTAGAATGTATACAACGTATACATTGCTACGCGGTAGCTAACCGGCCGCACGGCGTATCTACCTGCTATACTTAATACGAAATAATAAAAACCGGCCACGGCGAGACGTGTTCGGCCACGTCACCAGATAATCGTGAATTATCTACAGGCCGGTTGAACACGAAGATAAAACGTAACGTGTGTGTGTGTGTGTGTGTGTGTGTGTATGTAAGAACGTATTATATTGTATTGTGTACGTCGGTGGTGGCTCGCGTGCCACTCGCTTATGCACGCTCGGTTATCTAGATGCTTATCTCGCCGGTTTATCGGTAATTTATCTGAACGGGCATTAGTTTTTGCCGACCGATGGCGTGCACCCATTGCTAGTCCTTCGCGAGGTTAGATTATTCATTATATGGAGCAATCCTTCTCCCGTCCTTCCTTGGCCCCTCAACGTGTCCTCGAGTATGGAGCTCTTTAAGGTCTGAAAAAGTGGGAGGATTTCGATTTTTTCTACCTTCTAAGAATCTCGATACAGGTTTCCTTGAAATTTTACATTGTTCCCTTTTTATTTAAATTTTTAATATTCATAAATGCTACTATCTTTAATTTTTCTTTTGTAAATATTTTTCACTTTTTTATCCTCTTATTATTATATTTCCAATCTTTCCTATTTTTTTTCTCCTATTTTGTTAAAAACTTGTTTAAAATTCTTCCTCCTATATAAAATTATTATGGTACAATTTTCTTTCGATTTTTCGAAGGTTGAGGTTTTGCAATTTATTACGGTACCTATTTCAAAGTGAATTTATTTTCGATGCACACACAACATACGTTTCACTTAATCAGAAACGTCAGATTTCGATAACGAAGCTTTCCGAATAATTGTATATCATTTCCCAGGACGCTTGCACACACACACCAACCCCCCTTCTCTCTGCTAAAACGGGGGTGGATATTCGTCTTCGCCGACTCGGGATGGCGTGCATCGACTTAGCCCTTTCAGGGGTTAAATTATGCATAGCACGCCGTAATTCCTATGTATATATCGTGTGCAAGCCTACACCTGTCCGGCTAACGTCTGACATTTATTAATTACGTCGAAGAATCGCTTTATCTCAAAAACCAAATTTATTTTTTTTCATTCTTTTTACAAATTAATGAAAATTTGAAATAATAATATTTCGTTTACAAGATAGTAAAGAAACGTACACGTATATTACTTTTAATTGGAGAAAATTGAAATGGAGAAAAATATCCGAAATAAGGGATTCGAACTTGGGACAGTTAGGACGTGAAGCGAAGACTTTGATCATCGAGCCATCGACTATACTCCAATGTAGTTCTTTGTACAGATACTTGTATCGATTTATATGCTTATTGGATCACGCTATAAGGAGAATCTGTACAATGTTTCACTACATTTAATCTTCGATTGATCGTAATAACTCTAGGAACAAGTTAAATATATTAATCGATATATACGTGATATTTCAATAATTTACGAGTAGAGGCACGCTTATTTATCTTCTTTTCGTCGATTGATATACTTTATAGTTTTCATTTTCTTCATTTACAATGTCTAACTTCTCTTCAAATCTTATCAAAGTGTTCGTGAGGAACACGTTTCATGGTTCACCTAGGAGGGAAAGATCATCGAACCGATTCGCGAACTGCGTATCGAACGCGATTAGATGCCTCTATCGATAAACGAGAGACGATTAATAATTAATTATCCCGTTTGTTATCGTTCCATCGACATCCATCGTTATCGATGAAGTCGTCATTGGGGACCCGTTTCTCCATTTTCCTTTCCATCAACTAGATGATCGATCGATATTTATCTTTTATTAATTATTAACCGTTCGAAACTGGATCGTTATAAAAATGGAACGCTTGCCTTCCAAACATCTTATTATCCATCATCGTTCGTAACACGTTTTCCTCGGTGCATTTTTAAAACTAAATTATTCACGTCTTCCATTTCCTTTTTTTACTCTTCTTCGTATTAAATTCATTTTTAGGGATACCACTTTTCTTTTGCGTGCTTATTTTTTGATATTTATTTAATTAATTCGGCAAAAATACCATAATTTTTGAAATTATATATTTTTCATCTTTACTTTATTATTTTTATTTTTTCCAAAAGGATAGAGAAGTATAAATTCGCAAACGATTTTTATCATCGGTAATTATCTGTTTAAAAAGCAGTTTAGGAAAAAAGATATAATTATTAAACTTTGTTCTTTCCAAAAATTTTTCAAATTCACGCGTTTTTTTCGAAAATCAAAAAAATAGAGAGATAAAATAATAAAAAAATAGGAAAAAAAAAAAGAAAGAAAGAAAGAAAGAAAAAGAAAAGATTCGGTAAAGGGCAACACGAAAGCCACGTCCTCGGCTCGTCCTCGTAAAAGAAATATATCGGGGCCGGTGATCTAGCGCCGCCATGGAAGATAATTATTCACGTTTAGATAACGAACGGCCGGCGATGATATCGAGCGGAGGCGTCCATTAGCGGGGCTAAGCGTCGGCCCGAGCAAAGGTATATCTATTTATCATCAGATAACGTGGCGGGAATTATCTCGAAAACTCGCCTCGAACGGCTCGATATCGTTCGCGTGTCGCCGCTACACGCGCCTCTCCCGTTCCACTTGGCTCGCCAAACTCTCCTTTTCGCTCGAAATTCTCTCTTTGCCTTCTCCTTATTTCTTCTTTAGACTCTAGAAAGTTGGTTTTGAAATTGAATTTTCAAGTTGGCGAGATATTTCGTATATAAGGTATTCTTGGTTCTTTAAACTTTCAAGAAATGTTCAAAATTCTTGTTTTTCGGTATTTAGAAAAAAGTTTGATTGACAGGTGCATTTTTTTTTTTTTTTTTTTGCAAGTCTGATAGTCGTTTGATAAACGTTCGTGTTTACGCGACAATGAATGCAGTTGACGCTAGATGTCTCACTAGCTTTACTTTCTCGCAAGTACTTATTTCACAATGATTATACTTAAGTACACGTAAGTTATTTAATATTACGTTTGAATTCACGATTCGATATCGATGTAAGATATTACAGAGCTTTAGCCAATCTTTTTAGATGTTTTTGTCTCATAAGTCTAGAATGTTATGGACGATTGAAAAATATCAAAACGAAGATCGATGTAACTTTTTATACGTTTCCCGAATTCGTCCAAAATTTTTCTCGAATTAAAAAAGGAAAATCCTCCTCTCAAAACCTTGAACTCTCGAACTTTTACAATTTTACACGTATACATCGTCGATCCTACGTCAGATTATCCAACGAATTAAGCAAGCAACGAGCCACCCTGGTATCGCGATTTATTAAAATACCGGCTATTAGAAATTAAATATTCAAAGAGAGAGGTTCACGCGAGCGGCACGGGGCCACGAAAATCGGCAGACTCGCGGGTAGGGGGGGAGGTATGTTTTCTCCTCCAGAGGCGAGGCTTGCCCGGTAATATACGTTCTCTCACGGAAAGCCGCGGCCACTTCCGGCGTGGCTAACCGATTATATATTCGCCGCGCAGAAGGACGAAGTCGGAGAGAATCGGCCGTTTAAACACGAGCCAGTAAGCTTCCACCAGGCTTGTCCAGTGGCTGGGATCACGCTAACCCCTCGTTAAGTCATAACTTACCCCCACCCTGCCCTCCTCTGCACCGGCCTCCTACCTACCCTCCAGCGTTCTTATTTATAATAGAGTCGCGCACTGGCTCCCCTAATTAAATATTGAATTAAAATTTCGCGAAATTCAAATGTTGTGCAATTATTTCCTCGAGATCGAGAAATTATTTCGATACTTTCGGAACAATTTTTTTTTTTTTTTCGTTTTCTTTCTTTTCTCGGCGAAAAATCGCGAGGATGGATGTCGAGGATCAACTTGCGATTTAAACTTACGCCGCGTTCCAACGCGATAATTAAATGTTAATTAAGCGAGATTCGCCGAGTTAGTTGGCCATGATTGGCCGGCCGAGATACGCGTGTTTAAATCCACGATGTTATTACTCTAACGAGCGTGATGACTCATTTACGACCGGATGGAAATTCGCGAAGCTGACTGAAACTTTAGAGAAGGGGGTCTCGCTTCGGTCATTTTGCTCCTCTACACGTCTCCTTTTCACGTCTTAATCATTTCTGCATACACCGTTGAACCGTATCCGAATTTCATCTGCCAAATATAAGACTGCCAAATATGACTCTCTCTCTCTCTCTCTTTCCGAATATTTACAAATCGCTGTTACGAAAAGAAATATCGGTTATTATATCGAACAAATCAATCCGTTATTAATCCATTTGTAATTTAACAACAGCTACCTCGCGAATTAAAAAACTACCATTTTCGACGATTCCAGGAAATTCTTCGAGAAATTCTTTCTTCCAGTTTCGTCCTCGTTTCTTCGTCCAGATCTCGTTTCCAGGAACCGGCCGACGCGTTCATCCTTTTTTTTCCCCTCTCCCTGCTCACCGCGAATCAACAGCCGGGCAAACGACTGTGACCGACCACGTTCACGGGTTATTAAATTCCTACGAGTTTGAATGCGAAGAGAGAGAGAGTGAGAGAGAGAGATACGCAAGCCTCCTCCCCTCTCCCTTTACCGCTCGAAGGCGGTACGCGAACGATTGGACGCGCGAGAAACCAAGGCAATTATCGTTAAAAAAAACGCGGGCAACACAATCCATTTAAGGTGGACGCAGTTTTTCCTAGTTAAAATTATGCGAGGAGGTGTTTTCCTTTCGCGAGCAATTTCACGACAATTACCGCTGGCTGGCAACAACAATCGGCCTTCCGTGGCCTGAGGGGGCTGCTGAATAATTCGTCCCGTCCGCTCATCCTTTCCCGAGGCACGTCGCAATTAACCGGACGGAAGATCCACGGTCGATAGCGCGAAAGTAGCGCTAATTAATTAATTCCCACTTTGCGAGTAAAGTAGACGTGGTTGCTCTCCTTAAGAGGGGGAGGAGGGGAACGATGACGATCGCCGATCAAGCTTATCAATGATAATTGTTTCGATCGATCTTTCTTCTCGATCTCGGACCCGAAATTTATTCCGTTCGAAGTTTCGAAATTCGCGCGAGACGATGATTCTCCACTCTTTGAACAATTTTTTCCTGTTATATCCTGTTAATAATTTCCTTTAAAAATTCTTCTGGAGTATATATATTCGAAAGAATTCGGCATGATAATCTGTGGAATCCGCTATGGTATCGCACAACACGCGAAATCCGTAGAATCTTTGGAACTTGCACGCGAGATCCGTCAGAATGCTATACTTGCGGAATATTTATTGTAAAACGTGGATATGAATATTCCTCGATTTTCCTCTTCCTTCCCACTTGATGCATCGCTCGCTCGCATCGTACATCGCTTTTTCCTCCGAGTCGTGCGAAAATTCGTGCGGGAGGGGAGGGGCGCGAGGAGGGGGGAACAAAAGCGGGCTCGAACGGAGGGGGTGGAAGAAAGAGGGCGAAGGTGGCGCGGCGGCGGGTCGGGCAGAGTTTTAACAAGAATTTCGCTCGGAGCTCGCGAGGAGGAGACGAGAGATAGGAGGAGGAGGGAATACTATACCGGCTACGTTCTCTCTCTCTCTCTCTCTCTCTCTCCTTTCCCTCCCTCCCACGCCACGGGTCCAGGGGGGTGGCTAACCCATCATTATCGACAATTTATCAATAGCCAATAATATTATATTAAAGCGGGCCGGGGCCCGCGTTCCGCAGCGGCGTGGAAACCGAAACTCGCGCGACGCCGCCACTCGCCCTCGCCCTCGCCCTCGCCCTCGCCCTCCTCACTCCTTGACCCCGGCTTGGCACGCCAATGCGCCCGTATTTATGTTGCCTCGAATCATAATGTTTATGTTGCCGCAGGGGCGAGGCTTTAATCAGATCACCGAGACCTCGCCGGTTACCACCACGTGAGAATCCCCTTCCATCATCTCTCGATCTTTCTTTCTTTCTTTCCTGTTCGGGTGGTGGTGGTGGTGGTCGGTCGTGTGGAAGCTGTTAACCCTTTAACGCTGATGCTCGATTCGCGTATATGGCTGATAAATGTGTTCCCCATTTTATTCGTGTAAATTTATTTTTGTTGTTATTGAAAGTTAAGTAGAAAAGTGTATATGATATATATATAATACTTTTGGTAGTTTTTTTCTTTTTTTAGGAAGCTTTAGTGCTAAGCCTTTAACGCTTATGCAGATATAGGAGGTAAATATATTTCTCGTTTAATCGCGTAATTATTTATTTTTATTATTAAAAATTTGTAGAAAAATTCTATTTAAAATATGACACTCGTTCTGTTAATAGATTTTTATTCAAGTTTCTTTAATGTCTCGGAATAATTTCAATTGCATAAATTTATTTTTTTTCTTATTGAAAATTAAGTAGAAAAGTGTCTATGGTATATATAATACTTTTGGTAGTTTTTTTCTTTTTTAGAAAGCTTTAGTGCTAAGCCTTCAATGCTTGTATTCGTGACCTGTGCAGGTGTAGGAGATAAATATATTTCTCATTTAATCGCGTAGTTATTTAATTTATTTTTATTATTAAAAATTTGTAGAGTATAGAAAAATTTATTTAAAATATAACACTCGTTCTGTTAATAGATTTTTATTCAAGTTTCTTTAATGTCTCGGAATAATTTCAATTTGCATAAATTTATTTTTTTTCTTATTGAAAATTAAGTAGAAAAGTGTCTATGGTATATATAATACTTCTGGTAGTTTTTTTCTTTTTTAGGAAGCTTTAGTGCTAAGCCTTTAACGCTTATGCAGATATAGGAGATAAATATATTTCTTGTTTAATCGCGTAGTTATTTATTTTTATTATTAAAAATTTGTAGAAAAATTCTATTTAAAATATGACACTCGTTCTGTTAATAGATTTTTATTCAAGTTTCTTTAATGTCTCGGAATAATTTCAATTTGCATAAATTTATTTTTGTTATTGAAAGTTTGTAGAAAAGTATTCAAAGTATGACACTTCTTTTGATAGTAGATTTTTCATTCAAGTTTGTAACCTATTAATCTTTAACGCTGGTTTGACGTGTGTTCCCATTTTTATCGTTTAAAATTATTTTTGTTATTGAAAATTTGTAAAGTATAGAAAAATATGAGATTTTTTTCGATAGTAGATTTTTATTTAAGTTTCTTTAATATCTCGAAATAATTTTAACTTGCGTATTTTTGTTATTGAAAATTTCCAGAGTATAGAAAAGTATTCAAAATGTGATGCTCCTTCTGATAGTGGATTTAACGTTTTTTTAACGTTTTTAGTGTGGAAGCTGTTAATCTTTAAGACTAATTTGATATATGCAGTTATAGGAATAATAAATATATTTCCCAATTAAATTTACTTTTATTAGTGAAAATTTAATAGAATATAGAAAAGTATCCAAAATATACTCGTTCTGTTAATAGATTTTTATTCAAATTTTTTAATATCTCAGAATAATTCGAATTTGCATAAACATTTTTATTTTAAATCATCGACAACTCGATTTACTATATCTACTAAATCCCACAATCTGTCTTTACTTTCGAAGTTTTTCCTTCAAATAATTGTGCACAAATATAGTACATAAATATCAATTATTTAACCGTGTAAATTTATTTATTCGTAGAAAAATCTTCCTTTTCAATTTCTCCTCCAGGATGTCTTTTTCGAGTAACTCGTTACAATTTAAAAACAACTTAAAACAGCACAACACTGATGCTTGCGACGTGTACAAGTACAGAAGATAAATACATAACTTATTCATTCATCCACTTACAAATCTTTTTTACTTTTATTTACGCTCCGTTTATTTTTCGTTTTTTTATTTTATTTTTATCGTTTATTGGAAAAAAAAAAAGGAAATTTGAAGTAGAAAACTCGAGAGGAATCCGATTAAGGGGGTAGTGGCGGGTTACCATCTAATATAAGGAAGGCGAAAGAAGGCGGGATAGATAAGATGCAAAAATGAGCCGGTTAACTCTCGTAGGCACGCTCCGACAGTATCCCGGTCATTACGATATTTACAGGGGAGCCTTAAAGAGGCGGTAAAGCCAGCCAACCTTCCATCCGCTTTGCATATTATATACTCGGCATAGTGACACAGACTGTTTGCACAGACGAGATTCTTTTAACCGTAGATCGCTAAATTTAAATCAGCTGATCGTTATTCCGCCACGCTGATCAATCGAGTTATTACGAATTAAAAAACGTGTGTATATATATATATATGTTTCGTATCATGTTTATTTATTACAAATACAATATATACAAGAAATCCTTAGGAATATTAAGTAATAGAAAATGTAATAAAAATAGTATATATTTTATAAGATAATATAATATAATATAATATAAGATAATAATATAATAATATAATATAAGATAATAATATAAGATAATAGTATATTTTATAAGATAATTCTTTTTTCAGGAATCGATAGATTATTATATAATATAATTTATAATATAACTTCTTTTTCGATTCTATTCGAAGCATGTAAAGAATTCTAACAAAGGCGGATATTTATTGAGGAAAATTGGTGAAAAATTGAGAAGATAAAATGCGAGGAACGAATGAGCTTAAGATTAATTTCTTCGAACATTCTATTTCGTTTCTATTCGAAGCATATTTAAAGGATTTTTGGCGGGTGTTTGTCAGAAAATTTGTGAAAAATTGAGAAAATAAAATTCGAATGAGCTTAAGATTAATCTTTCCAAACGTTGTATTTCGATTTTATTCAAAGCATACTTAGGGAATTCTTGGCGGGTGTTTGTTTCAGAAAATGTGTGTGTTAAGATTAATCTCTCCAAGCATTGTATTTCAATTCTATATTCGAGGCATATTATAAAGGATTTTTGAGCGTTTATCAGAAAATTTGTGAAAAATTGAAATTGATAGAGTACGAGGAACAGATTTAGATAAATGATCCATGTTAATGAGCTTAGAATTAATCTCTTTAGATATTTTATTTCGATTCTATATAAAGCGTATTAATGAAAAATTGAGATCTAGACAAATAAAACTTAAGATTAATCTCTCCAAACATTCTATTTCGTTTCTATTCGAAGCATATTTAAAGCGTATTCTTGGCGGGTGTTTGTCAGAAAATTGGTGAAAAAATTGAAAAGATAGAATGAGCTTAAGATTAATCTCTCCAAACATTCTGTTCTATCCAAAGCATATTTAGAGAATTCTTGGCGGGTGTTTGTCAGAAAATTGGTGAAAAATTGAGAAGATAGAATACGAGAAACGGAATGATGATCCATGTTAGCCAGTTTAGAATTAATCTCCCCAAACATTCTATTTCGATTCTATAAGCGTGTGTACGTACGATTCTTGGCAAGGTGTTTATCAGAAAATTGGTGAAAAATTGAAAAGATAGAATCTGAGGAACGGGTGGGTTAATTTACAAGAGCGATCACGATCGCGCCGATAACCGCTCCTGTCTTGGGATATAATTTAGCGGTAGTCCACACAACAGACCGATCTCTCCAATCAACCACTTAACCCGACGATGTATTTACGAGGTGTTTCGTAATTTTCTCTAATTCGACTCGTGGATCATCGTCGTCCTCGTCCTCGTCCTCGTCCTCGTCGTCGTCGTCGTGGAGCACGTGGCTCGCTCCCTCCGTTTTCAAAAATCCTCCTCCTCCTCCCTCCCCCCCCCCCTCTTTCCTCCTTATCCTCCCGCACCGAGCGTTACGGTTTAACGCGATTCGTCTTCTCGAGGGGAGGCGATACGATCTGCCTACGATAGATCTTCATTCGATGATCGCCCCTGCCTCGATAACCATCGAGATCCAGGCGGATAGATCCCGCCTGATGAATGGCCGTTTTGTGGGTTTTCGAAATTTGACGAGAACCTCTATCTATCTATCTATCTATCTATCTATCTGCCATATTGCGCGACCGAATTTCCAAAGTTAAGCTCGGGTTAATTTGTAGGAATTGCAGATCGAGGGGATCGGATCTCGATCGATGGATGGTTTATGAAAAGAAATCGTGATCAATTCTCAAGGCCTAGCGCATTTAATTTCTCTCGATAATTATGAATCAGTAAGGATTTTTTTTATAAGTTTTGGAAATTTGACTTTCTGCATTTTAGTTCTTTAATACGCGGGATCGCAACAGATTTCAGATTTCTTTTAAAAATCGAAGAAATGAACGATCTCGAGTGGAAATCCCGGTCGTTGCTCGTACTTAGGCCGGCCGACAAAAACGCAGGTTGCCGATCGCCGATATATCCGGATACACGGTGGGGCCCGGGGGGAGGAGAGGGAGAGAGACTGGTAGACCGCGTGTCTGAAAGGATGCTAACTAGATGCTCGACCCCGAAAAGGGCTGGCTTGCCTCGTTCCTTCCTCTCCTCTCATCCCCCTCGTTTTTCTTCTCCTCCTCCTCCTCCTGATATCTCCTCGTCCCCCTGATGCTCTTCCTGTTCCTCTTTCACGGCGGCTGGCCGGGCCCCTGCATCCAGAGATTAAAAAGTTAATGGGGGGGCGTGCTGTGGGGGCGTGCTACGTGTACGTGGTGCCGGGATTTATGTCTGCACCACCGAGATATCGTTCCGCTCGAACGCCAATAGGCACTGCCTCGTTTCTAAATCTCTACCTCCTCCCTCCTCCCCCCTTGCGAACCCGTCTCGCGTCCACTCGTGTACACTCGACATTCGCGAAACGAGCCTTCCCTCCTCACCACTCCTCCTCACTTGCTCCTCACGCTGCTTTATTTATTATTCGATCACGTGTCGTCGAGTTTGATTTTTTTTTTTTTTAATACCCGTCGCGAATTCGAATTCTCGTCTCGGACGAAAATGAGACGAGAGACGAGATCGCCCCTGCTCGTTCGGGTGACTTCGGCCCGATTCGGCCGAGCTCGGGGACGAAATCGACCGATAATTGCCGAAAACGACCGAAGCGTTCGTATTCGTATTGCTTCGCGAAACGATTGTCACGATTTATTTATTTATTGAGAAAAACTTGCGGGTAAATATTTGCCGAACTATTTGAGGAAATAATATAATCGAATTGTGTAAAAGAAATTATTGTAGAGATTATACGAAATTGAAATTAAAGTGATCTTATATTAACGAAACTCTCGGTGTTTAATCAAAAGAGGCGTTTAAAACCGTGACGATTCTCTTGTCGCAAATATCGTTCCGGGATTATCCATCGTCACTGGATCGTGACCCACGGGATCGATCCTCGATCCTCGATCGATTTCAGGTAAAAAACTAGATCCGTCTCTCGCGTCCACCTCCATCCCATCATCTCTCTCAACTTTCCATTCCATTTTTTCCCCTTTTAATTGCCGATAATTTATATACAGGGAAATATTAGATTCGTGCGAAACCGTATTAAACCAGGCGAACCCTCCACCCCCCCTCGTCCGTCCGTGGCCTCTGAGACCGAGGAGGGGGGTAGGGTGGCAGGACAAGAATGGAAGGGGGAGGAAGCCGTCTCTCCAAGGCCTGTAATTATTGGCAAACATGAGCACCGCGGCCCATAAGATTAATTTTTACGCGAGATTGATGCCGCGGGATCGAACAGGGTATCGACTGACGGCCGTTAGGAGGGGGAGGGAGGGAGGGAGGAGGGCTCGCCTCTAAGGGGGTTCCTATTCTCTTCCCATCCCTCTTCCCTCTCAGACTCTCCAGACTTTCTTACGTGTATCCGTTTAAATTCCAAGACTCGGATTTTTCCTTCAAGCAACAGACACAGTGTTGTTGGATACGAAGCGTGATAAGTTTTCTTTCTTTCCTTTTTCTTTTTTTTAAATTATAATCGTTAATTATAATCGATCGGATGAATTTATCTTCGAAATTGGAAAATCTAGATAAATATTTCACTTTTCTCTCTAAACACGAACAGAATTTCGGACGTTGCTATAATTTTATCGCGTCTCTCTCTTCACGCATTTTTACACTCGTCCTAAGTTGGAATAATTTCCAATATCCAACGACGATCACAATTATTTATCTCTCTCAGGAGGCAAAGACGATGTAATGTACAGTAATGAATATTAATAATAATAATATTTCCCTTCCCTTCCAAACTCTGAAAATTAATCAATTTTCATTAATTTCCACGAGACGAGTCTGGGTAACTAACAGCCTATTGCAAATTATTGGAAAAGCGGGAGGGAGGGGAGGGACGGTTCCGCGAAGTTCATTACGTCGATACGCGATCTCCTTCCCTCCCCCGCCCCCCAGAGCGAGGGGGAGGCCCTCGAAAAGGCTCAATCTCCGGTGTTGGCCGAAATTCTCACGGCTCTCGTAATTAAAGCGCTTCGAGAACCGCCTTTGCCTTTCGATCGATTAAAAAACCCCGATCCCCAAAAATCCCGTATTGCACGCGCCTCCAAACCAAGGCAAACCAAGGCAATAGGGAGGATTTCCTCCTCCTTTTCTTTTTCCAGAAAAAGAAAATTCGACATGAGAAATTTTCTATCGTGAATTCGATGAAATTCAGGGGAAAAGGAGGCGATTCCTCTGTCAGTGTTCTTCTTCGTGTGTCAGTGGATCGGCTTGCAATTATCCCTAGGGATGAGAGAGCATCGCATACTTGATGATGATGATGATGATGAAGATGATGATGATATGTTTGCATAACCAACGTTCGCTTTGTAAAAAAAAAAAGTATCTTTATAAGAGATGAAAAAAAAAAAAAACAAAAAAAGAAAATACCCCTGTTTGAAGAAATTGATAAATATTCCACCACCCCCTCCCTTCATCGTGGCGTTCACTAAGGCGGAAAGGCTTGCGCCGTTAAGGAAAATCGAGCGTGGATTCCCCCTTTCCCGTGGGAAGGGGCTCCCTTCCATGAATAACACGGTTGACCATTAAGACAAAACCCGACCTCTGCCATAACTCTCCATAGATTTATTATAGTAGCCGCTCGCGACGAGGGAGTGGGGGGAGGAGGAGGGGAAAGGAGCTCGGCGTTATAATCCTTCTGGTGGCGTCGTCGTCCTCCTCCTCGTGTCCTCCTCCCTTCGGTCCATCTCTCCCTCCACACCGAGCGAGAGGAACAGGGATCGAAAATACGGGCGTGGATAGATAGAAGAAAGAGAGAGAGAGAGAGAGAGAAGAGCTGAGCAACGTTCGCGCTCACGAACGCGATACATTAGCATCGAGAGACAGAAAGCGGAGAGAAAATGTGCATGGGGGTTTGCATGCAGTTGGTGTCCGCGCCGTCACCATTTATATATATATATATATAAAAGAATCAGGAGGAGAGGGAGGAGGAGGAGGAGGAGGAGGAGGAGGTGGCTATAAATATCGGCTTATTTACGGAGCGTTAGGGCCAGAGCCTTACGCAGCGGGGATAAATTCAGCAAAATGCCCATTTAATTAACACCTTATTTATTGAGACGTCGAGGCTCGTGAGGCCTCTTTTCCACCGGGGGCCCACAAAAGGGATCCTTTCCCTCCCCGGTCGGGAAGGTAGGGAACAACAACGGGGCACCGGTTGTAACCTCTCGTGCAACTTATTTACTTTCGCCGTGTTCGATTCTCCCTTCTCTCTCCTCCTCCCAGGTTTTTTCTCTCTCTTCTTCTTCTTCTTCTTCTTCTCTTCTCGTCTCTTCTCTTCTCTTTTTTGGTTTTCTTGTTTAAATCAAAGGAACGTGGCACGTGAAAAGAGCGTCGAGTGGCGGAGGGAGGGAGGGTAGGAGAGGGTTTGGAAATGAGAACGATGAAAGGGACAAAAGGTGGGCACGATTGGTTGAAGGGGGGTGGAGGATGCTTGGGGATGGAGAGTCGTTGAAACAGTCGCGTGTGGAACGATGCTCATTTCTGCGATTTTTTTTTGGAGGGAGGGAGGGAGGGAGGGAGGGGGGTTAGGGTGAGATACTTTGGGGGAATTGTAAATGTTTTTTCTTTGTTTTTAATTTCGAGGGTGGTTGATTCGATGGTTTTGTATTATAATTTTTCTTTTGTAGATTTAGTGTTTCGAGATTGTATTATGGTGTAGGGGTTTTAATTTCTTGAATCTAAGATTCTGGATTTAATTTTTATACCTTTTAGGAGAGATATTCGACAACTTTTAGAATCCTAGATTTTTGGTATACGTATGCTTTTGAATTAACTTTTTAATTTACTTATGATACTTATCGTAAAACGAAATATTTAAAATAGTAATCATAATATAAAAAAAAAAATATTATTTTCCTTTCCTTTTAAACTACAGTGAAGTGAGCAAAATCGAAAGAGAAACTATTGAGGCTCTCTAAGCTTAATGATTATCTTGTGATGGTTACCTAGGTATTACTATAATTTCTAATTTCAGATTTCAGAATACAAAAAACCAAGTAAATTTTTAAAGGATCGAATATAAATTCTCATACAGCAATAATAATGCAATACTACATGTCATCAAGTGTAAATTCTCAAATCTGACCATGGAATGCTATCGAATATAGATTTTCAAAAAATCAATTGAATTCTCAGATCTAAAATCCATCCAATAATCTATAAAACATTGCATCTGTCAAATGTAAATTCTCAGATCTGACCATGGAATGCTATCAAATATATATATTTTCAAAAAATCAAGTGAATTCTCAGATCTAAAATCCATCCAATAATCTATGGAAAATTGCATCTATCAAATATAAATTCTCAAAGAACCAAATATAAATCAGATCCATGGAATATCTTATTTATCAAATGTAAATTGTCAATGAATTCAAGTGTAAATTCTCAGATCTAAAATTCATCCAATAATCCATGGAACATTATATCTATCAAACGAGAATTCTCAGATCTAAAATCCATTCAATAATCCATGGAACATTACAACATTATCAAGTGTAAATTCTCAGATCTAAAATCCATCCAATAATCCATGAAACATTATATCTATCAAATGAGAATTCTCAGATCTAAAATCCATCCAATAATCCATGGAACATTACAACATTATCAAGTGTAAATTCTCAGATCTAAAATCCATAATCCAATAATCCATGAAACACTGCATCCATCAAATATAAATTCTCAGATGTGAACACATGGAACACTATCGAATACAGATTTTCCAAAAAAATCCAAGCACGAATTCCCAAAACTTAAAATTTCACTAATTCTTTTAATCCTTATATATTTGTCAAAAATTCCTCAAGGACCGAATACGAGAATTTTTATATTATCTCACGAGGACACGTAAATTCCCTTTCACCACACTCAACAACAATCAATATACACGATGTACAAATTCTCAGTCTCGAGAGGAAGATCCGATCGAAAGGTGGTCGAAGAGGGAGGGGGTCGAAAAAGTTTTCCTTCGTAAGTCACCGTTATGACAAGCGAAAACGCCCGCGGCGGGTCCTTTACGAGCCCATTTCGGGGGCAGTTATCCGGGTGTTCAATTATCCGGCCTCGAATTAGAACCTCGTTAAATAATCGTCGGTTAAGGGAGCAGCGGGGCGCAAAGTGGCCCGTCTCGATCCTGTTCCCCCTCCTCCTCTCTCTCTCTTTTTTTTACGAGGTTCAGGTGCCACTTTTCTCGAAGATTCAGCTGCTGCTGCTCGCCGATGTCTTCTTCTTCTTCTTCTCCTTCTTCTTCTTCTTCTTCTTCTTCTTCTTCTTCTCCTTCTTCTTCTCCTTCTTCTGTTCCTCTTACCACTACCGGGTGGTAAAGTACACCGGGACCGAGGCGGGCTCGGTTACACCTGCTTTGCAAAACTCGGACGAGAGAACTTACTCCGCGGCGCGCAATTTCCTCTCTTTATTCCTCCTCTTTGTTCGGGACGGGGCCAGGCCTTCTCCTTTCCTCGAGATCGAGTTACGCGCGCAATTAATAAAGATGAAAGCCGGCACGGATAGCCGGTGTTTCGAACGAAGTTGCCGCAGCAACTTGTTGTATCAAAGCCGTATCGATAGTGTTCTCCGTGTGCGAAAACGGTGAAACGCGATACGCGGAATGATAATTTAATGATACTTTTTCAAGAGAAGGGAAAATTTTGATATTTTGATAATTCGAAGAGACGATCGATATATATTTGAACGTGTGGCGAGAATCGAGAATGAGAGGATAATATTTCAAAAGGGGAAATTTGTTCCTTTGTCACATTCGTTTCATTGTGGAATCGTGTCATTTCGTGGAGAAAACTAACAGTGAAATAACACTATACAATAATATATA
The DNA here is from genome assembly GCF_014066325.1 of Apis laboriosa. Lineage (NCBI taxonomy): Eukaryota > Metazoa > Arthropoda > Insecta > Hymenoptera > Apidae > Apis > Apis laboriosa. The sequence continues at coordinate 1,783,529 of NW_025223501.1, forward strand.
AAATTATCTCCAAAGGGAACGAGATGGGCACCACAGGTAAGTTGTAGAATTTAAAAGATTTTAAACGTGACACAATACATTTCATCATCGAAGTTAGGAAAAATTTGAAGGGAGGAATTATCGGAGGTTTTAATTGGATCGATCGCGAGCATTATAATGTTGGGAAGCGAAGAGACAGAGGAGAGACGGTTGGACGAAACGAAAGCTTGGCTAGCACCCAACGACTCGAGGCAAGGACCACGGCCGTCCACAAAACCGAGTGGATTACACCTGCGCAGCTGCCCGGCCGGGCAGGTGAATCCTTGACTCACCTGAGCACCTTAGGTTCCAGCGCGCAAACCTGCCCACGGCCACGGACACGTTGACACGTGTAAAGAAAAATACAGGCTCGCGGGCCCCGGGGGAAAAGTGTCTTCGAGGACACGGGCAGGTGATATCAATTGTACGAATTATGCTTGATCGACTTACGAGAGACCCTCGTCCCCTCGAGGGCACGAGCCACTGGTTACGTCGTTTCCAATTCTCGTCGACGCGGCGCAGCGTTGGCGGAGTATCGAATTCGATACGCGCCGAATCCTCCTCTGGTGGAATTTTTACAACGAATTCTAGGGAATTTTACGGATTTTCACCGTTCCAAGATGCTCGATTATTTCGATTCTCGGTTCCGGGGAATTTTGAAATCTAGCCAATTTTTGGAATGTTCGGTGTCGAATTCAATATTCCAAGTCTTTGATTTGTGAAATTTTAGAATTGTAGGGAATTTTGAGATCGAAGATTTTCGAATTTTAGGGATCTTTGAATCTTTGTTATCGATGGAGTATTCTGACTCTTTGATTTATGAAAATTTAGAATTGTAGGGAATTTTGAAATCTAAGATTTTCGAATTTTAGGGATCTTTGAATATTTGTTATCGATGGAGTATTCTGACTCTTTGATTTATGAAATTTTAGAATTGTAGGAAATTTTGAAACCTAGGATTTTCGAATATTAGAGTTGGAATCTTTGAATCTTTGTTATGGAATATTCTAACTTTTTGATTTAAAAAATTATAGGGAATTTTGAAATCTAAGATTTTCGAATTTTAGGGTTGGAATCTTTGAATCTTTGTTATCGATGGAGCAAACTGAATATTCCAACTCTTTGATTTATGAAATTTTAAAATTATAAGGAATTTTGAAATCTACACCTTGGCAATTTGAATCTTTCTTATTAACTATCTACTAAAATTCTAAAATTTGAATTTGAATTCCTTAATTATAGAATCTCAGAAAGATAAAGATATCCTTGAGAAATCGGAAAGTAACCTATAAAATTTCTGATACTTCGCTCACCTTTTCTGAATTACGCGGATCTCGAACCCCTCCTCCCCCCCCCTCCCCCCGTCTCAATCCATCCCGTCGAATTCAAATGGAAACAGAGTGGAGTATGCCACTCGAAGCGCCGACAGTTTATTCAACGACTAATGAAAGCGTACCAGGCCTCTAAATTTCCACGCAGCTGTGCCCTACATTCTTTTCTTTTTCTCTCCCTCCCCCCCCTCCCTCTCTCTCTCTCTTTTCGCAATAACTCGTCTTCGATCGGCAAATAAAAGCGGCCCTGTATCGATCTATAATCTGACCGTAAGCTCTCCATTCTCCCCTCTCCCTCTCCCTCTCTCTCTCTCTGGCACACGCATGCAACCGACCACGGGCCTCCGCTTCGACCGGCGCGTATACCGGCCAATCTTTGTAATTATAGAGCAGCCGCGCGTCCCATTAGCTCGATGGCCCTCGGTGCACGGAGGAGGACGAACACGCGAGCGAGAGAAGAGGAGAGGAGAACATCGCATCGCTCGGTGTCCACCACTGACCAGCTCAACATCCTCCGACAACTCTGCACTCTCTGTCTCTCCAACTGATGAAAAAATTTTCACCGGTTGATGCAAGCGGTTGGTGTAATTCTTTCTTTTTTTTTTTTTTTTTTTAGGAGNTTTTTTTTTAGGAGGAAAGGAAATTTTTTTGAAGAAAGAAAAGGTGATTCGAGGGGGAATAATACGAGAGGAGGAGGGGAGGGAGGGGGAGAGTGATAAAACGAGTGAGTGGCAGTTGACGACGAAAGGTATATACGCGAGGGACGACACAAGACGGTACAAGCGGAAGTCGGTTGTAAACCAGAGCAAACTGTTCACGAGGGAGCGTCGTTCACGCACGCTGGAACACCGACAATGGTACTGTAAAACACGAGCTTGTGCATTTACTTGTATGCCAATGAGAGGTTGCCCCTCCGAGGAGGTGTTCCTTACTCGCCGACACTAGTCGTTACCTCCTTTCCTGATGTCATCATTTCAGTCCTCGACTCGAGGTTGCTACGCCTAAGGAGAGAGGCTGTCCAAAGGCTGTTGCGTTGCCAAAGTGATGGATATCGAACGAATACTTATCCTTTTAAATTCATTATCCAGAATATTCTTCTATTATATATTATTGCATAATAGGATTCTTCAGTTTTAGGATAGTCTAGGATAGATTGCATTTTTGGATCTTTGGATTGGAATACTTTGGTTTGGATTATGGGATCTATGAATATTCAAGTATGTTGGATCTATTATATACTATTTTATATTATATAATTTATATATTATATATTATATAATTCTTTAGTTTTAGAGTCTTTGAATTTGAGATAGTTTGGATTTTTAGTAGGATTTTTGGATTGAAATACATTTCAATCATAGGATCTATAAACGTTTAAATATCTTGGATCTATTCTGTACTATTTTATATTAGAATTCTTTAGTTTTAGAGTCTTTGGATTTGAAATAGTTTGGATTTTTAGTAGGATTTTTGGATTGAAATACATTTCAATCATAGGATCTATAAATTTTAAATATCTTGGATCTATTCTGTACTATTTTATATTAGAATTCTTTAGTTTTAGAGTTTTTGGATTTGAGATAGTTTGGATTTTTTTAGTAGGATTTTTGGATTGAAATACATTTCAATCATAGGATCTATAAACCTTTAAATATCTTGAATGTATTCTATATTATTTTATATTAGAATTCTTGAGTTCTAGAGTCTTTGGATTTGCAATAGTTTGGATTCTAGGATCTTTAGATTGAAATACGTTTGAATTATAGAATCTATGAATGTTTAAGAATCTTGGATCTGCTCTATATTACTCTGTATTAAAATTTTTGAATTTTAGAGTTTTTGGATTTGGGATTCTAGGATCTTTGGATTGAAATACATTTCAGTCATAGGATCTGTAAACGTTTAAATATCTTGGATCTATTCTGTACTATTTTATATTAGAATTCTTTAGTTTTAGAGTCTTTGGATTTGGGATAGTTTGGATTCTAGGATCTTTGGATTGAAATACATTTAAATCATAGGATCTATAAACATTTAAATATCTTGGATTTATTCTATACTATTTTATATTAGAATTCTTGAGTTTTAGAGTCTTTGGATTTGCAATAGTTTGGATTCTAAGATTTTTTGATTGAACGTTTAAACATTCAAGTATTTATTCTATACTAAAATTCTTTAGTTTTAGAGTTTTTGAATTTAAAATCTTTGGTTTGATAAATATTTAAGTCTTGAATCTATTCTATACTAAAATTCTTGAGTTTTAGAGTTTTTGGGATAGATTGGATTGAAACATGTTTGAATTTCGTATAGTATAGTACTCCTCGATCAAAAGTGGAATGCAACAAAGATAAAGGTGTCGAGGATCCAAAGAACAATCCTGGCTTGATTCGGGCGTTGCCGTGTGCGACAGCGGCAACATTATGTGGGCCTGTAATTCATTGGTTCCGCCGCAGGTGTTTTGAAAGCGAGTGCGGCTGTAAAGCAACTATTAAATCGCGATTTTATGCCCGATCACGTGCCCAAATCTTCTCTGTTGCCTAAACTTCTAATTAAACGCAATTTCAATTCGCCAATCTTTATCTATCGTCCCCCGATCAATCCAAAACGATTCAAAATTGCAAGTTCGAAAATGATCGCGAATCCCTTAAAAAACTCACTCGAGCGGAATTCGATCGTGCAACGACTCGATCCACTCGGATTCGGTTGCGCTATACCATTCACCCTTCGTTCCTTTTTTCTTCCTCCCCCTCCTCCCTTGACGGTGTTTTAAACGCGTCGTCGCGTGCTCCACCATTCTGCCACGCGTCGTCCAGCAGGTGCGTCTACCTGTCGATCCAACCGCTTTCCAACCACCGACGAAATATTCCGCGAATACGTCGACGATTCTGATTCTCTTCTTCGTCGAAGCGAGAATAGAATAGAATTAATATTTATTCTAAACATGTGTCCATAGTATCATATATATAGTATATTATATATAGTATATTATATATTCATGTATAATATATATATACATATATATTCATTTGGTGAAATATTTCGTCAGTGGAATTATACGATTATTGCATCGTGGAATATATCTTGATGTCATACGCGAAATATTTTATTATATAAAACAGCGTCTAATTATCGATATTTCGTTGGCAGCATTGCACAAAGGATATTCCGTCGCGGAAGCATCACACTGTCAATGTTGAATCGCGGAATATCTCGACGATAGTATTACATTACATTGTCGATATTGCACCGCGAAATATTTCGTCGATGGATTAGCATTGAGAATATTATATGACGAAATATTTCGTCGATGGATTAGTATTGAGAATATTATATGACGAAATATTTCGTCGATGGATTAGTATTAAGGATATTATATGACGAAATATTTCGTCGATGGATTAGTATTGAGGATATTATATGACGAAATATTTCGTCGATGGATTAGCATTGAAAATATTGGACGACGAAATATTTCGTTGGTAGCGTTGCACGAAGAATATTATGATAGTGTTGATACGCCTAATATTATGGATATCGTATCACGAAGTATTTCGTCAATGGCGTCGTACCAATAGTAATATTGGTACCGCGGAATATCTTCATCATGGTATTATGCACGAAATATCATTCATTTGCAACGTCGCACTATTAATATTGCATCGTGGAATATCTCGACAGTGGCATCGCATTGTCAACATTTGCATCGTGGTTTTGCACGAAAGATATTGCACCGCGGAATATTTCATTAATGGCTTTGCACAAAAAATATTGCATTGTGGAATATTTGAATGATTGTATCGTACGTACAATTATTGTCGAATATTTTGTCGGTGGTATTGCATGAAGAATATTGCACCAGATTAATTCGTTGATGGAATTGCACAAAGAATATTGCATTGTGGAATACTTCGTTGATGGAATTGCATGAAGAATATTGCACCATGGATTAATTCATTAATGAAATTGCACAAAAGAAATTACATTGCGGAATATTTGAATCGACGTATCGTACATATTACATGGAATATTTCAATAGTTTTGTGCCGAGAATATTGCACCGCCAAATATCTCTACAGTAGCATCACATTATCAATATTGCACCGTGTATCAATATTTCGTTGGTAGCTTTGCACGAAGAATATTGCACCGTAGCTTTGCATGTAAGATATTGCACCATGGCTTTGCACATAGAATATTGCACCGTGATTTTGCACGTAGAATATTGCACCATAGCTTTGTATATAGGAATATTGCACCATGGAGTATTTCGTTATTAATTTTGCACGAAGAATATTACACTGTAGCTTTGCATGTAAGATATTGCACCCTTACACGTAGAATATTGCACCATGGTTTTGCACATAGGATATTACACCATAGCTTTGCATGTAGGATATTGCACCGTAGCTTTAAATATAGGAATATTGCACCATGTATTTCGTTACTAATTTTGCACGAAGAATATTGCACCGTGTCTTTGCACACAGAATATTGCACCATGACTCTGCACATAAAATATTGCACCACGGAATATTTCGTTGATAGCTTTGCATGAAGAATATTGCACCGTGACTTTGCAGCATATTGCATCATGGAATATATATATGAAATAGAATATTTCGTGCTAGCTTTGCACATAGCTTTTACTTATTGCACCATGGAATATTTCATTACTAATTTTGCACGAAAAATATTGCACCGTGTGGGATATTTGGAACGATAGTATCGTACGTAATGATTACTGTATATATTTCGACTCTGTATATATATACGAAATATTACTGTATATATATACGAAATATTTCACTTGCATTACACTAGCAATATTGCACCGCGGAATATTTCGTCGATGGCATCGCTCTATCAATATTTCGCTGCAAATTTAATTATAATTTAATTATAAAAATGTCAATGCCATAATACTATATATTACGTAATATATCGATAATACCATCACTGTCAATAGCATCACACCATAGCTTTCCACCAATATTGCACCACAATTCGAATACATCTCCATACGAAGAATATTACAAAACACGATATTATTCGCAAAATTATTCTTATACTTTCGATAAATACCAAATACCGAACCAAATACGCGACAATAGAAATTCAGAATACTTTTTCCAACGAATCAACCTCGTCAAATGAGACCAAGAATACAATCCTCCTACAATCTTCATAAAATTAAAATTAAAAAAAAAAAACTGGGAACGATATAATCCGTTAACAACAAAATTTCCAACTGTTGATGAGGCCCATTTCCTCCCTCGCCGCGGACCAAGATGTTTACTCGATCCTCGATCCATCTCTCCTTCGTTCGAGAGATCGAACGAGAGAAGTAAATAGAGAGGGATTTTCCGATTCTCACCTGCTCACCTCCTCGATCCTCCCTCCTCAGTTTGCATTTTGACTTCCTAATCGGTCGAAAGTTTCGCACCTGCTTTCCAATCGAGCCTATATCGCTCCCCTTCTCCCCTCCCCTCCCCTCTCGCTCCCCACCCCTCCCCTCCTCATTCCGCTGCTCGATTAAACCGGGCAATCGTTAAACTTCAATTAACGGGTATACCGCCAAAAATGGACGGGGGCCCCTTTCACGGTTAATCGATTTATCGGGGCCCGATCCGGGGGCCCCGATGATACATAATTAATCGTCCCGAGGAGAAACTCCTTCCTCGCGAAGGGGACGACGTTGATGCGCGGGTTTATTTACGCGCGATAATCGATCGAAATTATGCTCCCTCGTGAAAATACGTGTCGTTTTATTCATTGTGTTCGTGCGTGTATATATATATATATAGTATGTAAGATTTTTTTTTTTTTTAGAAACGTGTCGAAATTGGGCCAATCGAGAGAAAAGTATATTATTATCGTGAAAAACATCAACTTTAATCACTTTGCAAATTATATTTTCTGATTAAATCGAATTCGGAGTTTATTATTATATGAGTTGCACCTCTTCTAAATTCTTCTAAAGGAAAGATTGTTAATCTTACTCTCCCTCACGTTTACACAACATTAATATAACATAACAAATAATATATATATATATATATATAATATAAAAATATATATATATATATAATATATATATATAATGAGGATATAGAGAAAATCGATGATTAGCAGGATTTTATTTAATATTTTATACTATAGTATTTTCTTTACCTATATTATATATTATTTATTATATTTATTGAATAAATAATAGGTTAAATTTTATATTGATAGAAATATTAAATTTTAATTTAAATTTTATATTATTTATATTATTTATATATATATATATATATATATATTATATATAAATATCTCTCTCTCTCTCTCTATATATATATATATAAGAGAGAGAGAGACAAGAAAATTTTTTAATAAATTATCCACGGGAGGAAAATTGATTCCATGTAATTCTTTCCATCTTACGAATTCTTAAAAGCATTCTTATATTTTCTTCTGATCGATTATATAGGAAAACTTAAAAACATTTTCAACGAATTAATTTTCGACGATTCCTCTTGGACAAGGGCATACGTTGCACGTTGAACGAAACAAGAGAGTTAAGAGTTGATGCTTATTCCTTTTTTCGCTTCTTTTTCTCTCCCCCCTCCCCGTTCGAAACACGCTATTTCCGTCCACTAACCGTCCTCTCGTATCGCGTATCGGTCGGTGGAAGGTGGCACACGGTGACGATCTCTCTCCCGTCCGCATTACCTGTTACTTTGCCTCCGCCATCGGTAATTAGTTCAGCTGCGGAGACGCGTGCCTGCATGCACCTGCACCTGTCCACGAGGACCTTCCTTCGTGCGCCTTCGTAAATACCGCGTAAAGGAAGGGTCGATGAAAAAGTCTCGATTCCGCCCGTGTAAAACTCGAATATGATTTAGATTTCGTTTCCTTTCTATCCATCTATCGCTTCCTTCTCTTTCTTCCACGAAAGGAAAACGAGCGCGTGGATTTTAAGAAAGGATTTTTTAAGGAATCTCTTCTTGGAGATTCTATAAATTTTCGAACATATAGGAATAATAAAGTCGGATAAAGGATCTAAAGGATCTTTATTAGATTTTTAACCCTCTGCACTCCAGGCCTGTTTTGCTCGATCGAACCAGCAAATTCAGACAACTTTTGGGACCCGCGTTCGATGCGTTCGGAATTTCTTATAGCTAATTTATAATGATTTCACACAAAAATAAAACTTTTATATTTTAATATTTTATATATCTTTAGATATAAAGGAAAAAAATTTATTAAATATTAAAGTTTATATTGTTGTTTTACGTGATATTTTATAAAACAATTATCGAGATATATCCTTGGTTTGTCAGGGCAAATAGAGCAATAGTACTTTTCCTTCTAACTTTTTTATCGCATAATTATTTATTTCGCGCATTATTTCATGAATAAGTTCAGTAAGAAATAGTTTAAAACAAATCTAGTGGTTCATTTGTATTCGAAGATACTTCTGAAGATTTTTAGCCGGATACAATTAAAAATCGTATTTTTGTATATTTTCTGTGCATATTGTCCATTTAGAATTTTCCGTATCTTCGCTATCTATTATTCTTATTTTCCTTCTTATACCTCTTATTTCATCTCCATGTTCAACATCGTTTTCTCTATCCTTAATTTCTTTATGAATAAAAGTAATAAAGTTTCATCATTCAGTAACGAAAAATCAAACTCATTCGCTTCAACTAATTTCATTACCATACAAATATACAATTTCATAAACATACAAAAATATAAGCATACAAATCTCAAAAACTTTGGAAATAATATTTCTATTGCCACGACTCGGACTAACGTCGAACATATCTGATCACGGTTTAATTAACATTCAACAATATATTATTCCACACCTCATAAGATTATACGTAAAGAGCTACATAGGAACCTTTACGATATTCTAAAAAAAATGAATTTTAAAAATTCTAAAAAGAATCTATTCTAAAAAAAATCAAACATTAATAAATATTGCATATAAATACATAACAATAATGACAAAAATAATACATAAACAATAATAAATATAACATTAATATATGTCGCCGCTGTCATCAAGCAATCCAAATGGTGACCGAGAGTCACCGCTGGAGCGCAAAGGGTTTAATGGATTATCGACAGTAGCTTAAGATTGTTTACAGTTTCTACCGATTTTCGAAGAGCCCGAAGAATTCTAGGAAAGAGAAAGATCCGTCGAATTTGTATACAGATACACTATCGAGCCTGAAAAATCTATCCATCTCCTCCATTTCGAGTAGCACGATTTCCTTGCTTTGCCCACCCCCTCGGATGCCCTCTCGGCACTCGTCCAACTGGCTCGGGGAGGAAGAAAGTTGGAGTCGCGGATATACGGATTCTCCTCGACATTCGGTTATATTCGCAGGTGTTCCGCTGCTGGCGAAACACGGTGAGCTCTCGCTATCGCGCATACATACACTCGATGCGCGCAATAGACGCTGCGCACCGCGATAAATCTCGGCCACGATACCTATCTCTCGGCGACTATGCAAGCCAGACGGTTCCCTCGTCGACGCGGGATCGTCGTCCCCAACCGTCGAACCTCGATCGTCGGCCCCTCGAGATATCTCCCCCCCCCCTCCCTCCCCCTTGACCCCTGGAATTTCGCTAACTCTCCATACTTCCGCGTGCCTTCGCTTCCCTCCCCCTTCCTCTGTTTGTACCCGTTTCGTCTATCGCGCCTCAACTTCCCCTTCAACCGTCGTCCTCCCCTCCAAGTCAGGAAGTCGAAATTGGAAATTTCTTTTTAGTTTTTGAAAAAACTATCGAAGTTGTTGGGAATTGTTTTTTTGAATGTTTGAATGTGTTTATTTGAGAGGAAAGTTTTCGAAGGTCTGATGTAGAATATTGTTTAGGTCGTAGATTCTTCGTGAGTGTTCAAGTGTGTTGGATTCGTTGTATTTTATATTGGAGTTCTTGGAGTGTTTGGGTTTGATGTAGTTTGGATTATAGGATTGAAATTCGGTGGAATTACAGGATCTGTGAATGTTTGAGTATTTATTCTGTAGTAGAATTGATTTGAGTTTTAGAGCTTTTGATTGAAATATTTGTTTGAATCATGGGATCTATGAATGTTTAAATATCTTGGATCTATATTATTATATTTTATATTATTATTCTATATTAGAATTTTTGGATTTTAGAGCCTTTGGATTTGGAATCTTTGGGTTGAAATCATAGGATCTATGAACATTTAAATATCTTGGATCTATTCTATACTATTTTATATTAGAATTCTTGAGTTTTTGGGATAGTTTTGATTGAATTACGTTTAAATCATAGAATTTATAAAATATCTATTCTATACTATTCTATATTATTAGAATTCTTGAGTTTTAGAGCCTTTGGATTTGAAATTTTTGAATTGAAATACGTTTGAATTATAAAATCTATGATCATTCAAATATTGAATCTATATTTTATATTAGAATTTTTATATGTATTTTATATTATAATTTTTATAAGTATTAGAGCTTTTGAAATGGGATCTATGAACGTTCTTGAATTTTTTCTATATTACTTTATATTAGAATTCTTGAGTTTTAGAGCCTTTGGATTTGGGATCTTATATGTTTGATATCATAGGATTTATAAAGTATTTATTCTATATTACTCTATATTAAAATTCTTGAGTTTTAGAGCCTTTGGATTTGGAATTGAAATACGTTTGAATTATAAAATCTATGATTATTCAAATATTGAATCTGTTCTACATTATTCTATATTTTAGAATTCTTAAGTTTTAGAGTTTTTGAAATAGGATCTATGAACGTTCAAGTATCTTGAATTTCTTTTATATTACTTTATATTAGAATTCTTGAGTTTTAGAGCCTTTGGATTTGGGATCTTATATGTTTGATATCATAGGATTTATAAAGTATTTATTCTATATTACTCTATATTAAAATTCTTGAGTTTTAGAGCCTTTGGATTTGGAATCTTTGGATTAAAATACGTTTGAATTATAAAATCTATGATAATTCAAATATTGAATCCGTTCTATATTATAATTCTTAACTTTTAGAGATTTTGAAATAGAATTTATAAACGTTCAAGTACCTTGAATTTCTTCTATATTATTTTATATTAAAATTCTTGAATTTTAGAGTTTTTGGATTGAAATACGAATCACAGGATTTACTATTCTATATTAGAATTGAGTTTTAGAGTTTTTGATCGAAATCAATTAATTCAAAATTATTATATAATATATTAAAATACGTGTCTATTTAAAAATCCGAAAAATTCTCAACCAATTCTCTCAAAACAGGAGCTACTATACATTACCTATATCTACATTAACTTACGCGCGTATCTATTTAATCAAAAGAGAAATTCTTCACACGATGTCTCTCATCACCTCGTAACACAACATTCTCTTAGAACATATCCGTAATACGCTCGTAATAAATACTCCGAAGAGGAACGTTTGAACGATAGTTCTACTCCTGAAATGGGCGCATACTTACCTTAGTCACGAAAAGGGCGGAGGAAATTAAGGGCACGCGACAAGCGGGGCAAGCTGGCGCGAGCGCAAGCTGCAGCAGCCTCCAATGCAATCGTATGAATCACGCGGAACGCGACCAAGCTATCATTACGCGTGGTAATCACGGTCATTTGTCCCGACTGTTCTAATTGAGAGCCGATATCGAGGCCGCACCTTTCTTGCTGCTCTCCCGTTTCTTAATCGAAACTTTGTTAACAAGTTTGCAACGGGGAGTCGAGGCAGGTTGTGTAATTTTCGCTTCTGGCGTATTCAAGAATTCGATCGATAATTAAATTCACGATACTTTTTTTCCAATATTTCGAAATTGCCAATTTACATTCGTATAAAATTATGTTAGCAAGAGTAAAATAAATGTACAAATGTGTACACGACGGATTATAAATTTGTTGAAGAAATAAATTTTCTTATTTACGTTATTTAATATTAGTATAATAGTCGAATATCCTTATTACTTTTAACTTTTCCTTCATTTTGATCTGTTCACAGGCTCGACGCTTCGCTGGCGGGACAATTTGATAAGGCAATTCTATGTAGGAGCAATAAATAAATTTACAAATTTATAATTATATAATGCTTTATTCACAAAAAAATTGTAATACACTTGATTCGTAATGAGAGATTGAATAAAAAAACCTTCCTTTATCCACTCTACGAAATTCCAATCTTACGTTCTTGATGGATCTCGCGTCACAAGACTCGGATACTTTCGGATATATATTGCCCTATTAGTCTGGGAAAGGGTTAAGGAACTGAACTGTCGAGAATGTTTTTCGATACGGCAAGAAACTCGTAGAAGAGAAATACGCGCAACACTGAGACCGAGTCGGGGTTAACGATTATTGCGCGGTAAATAACCACGATCCACCTGTGCACGCTTGTAAAACCGACAGAGCGCTCCATTGTTTTACATGGATGATCGTAAAGCATAACGAGGCCGCGAATTTCCGCGAACGAATGGCTGTCCACGAGCTTATGCTGTTCGTTCCTAAGAGATGCACGGAGAAAAAGAAAAAAGAAATAATTGCGCTAATTTACCTTCAGTTGGTCACTAAAGTACTGTCTATTCGTTTATCATTAATCTTCAATTTACAATTTTTCGTCATCCCATTTCATTTTTCTTTTCTTTTCTCGAAAGATCGATATCGAGCCTCTTTTTCTTACTTAAAGAAAACAACATGGTGTGTACGCGTACGCACGTACGTTTCCCTGGCAAGCCGTGGAGAGAAAGAGCTCAAAGCAATATTATTTAACCGTTAAAGTCAGTCCTCGTTAGGCTGTGGCCGATAGAGGCGTGGGTCGTGTCGTCGTATATTAGTTCGGAAACGCCTCCTGCGGGATCGAGAGGGGTGATGGCACACGAGATTAATAGCCAACGGGTCAAGTACGCCGGGAGGAGACCTCTACCGAGCGATGCGCTCACCTTGGAAAGTAAGTTGGAATCGAGGAACGTGTGTTACTAGCGCGATATTTATTCCTTTGGAATCCTCTTTGGTGATCCGTGGTGAAATATCAATCGATTCACGCTGGATAAATTTCTTTGAGCACTGCGAGTCTTTTATCGCGTGTCATTCCGATCGTTATCGATAGAGATGGGAGAAGATTAGAGTTTAGGTTAGGTTGTGCGCGATAGAAACATTTTACGAAGATATTCGATTATTGTAAAGAGTTTAAATAAATTTCGATCATATGTGAATCTTGTGAAAGTTAATGATCGACAATAATTTTTGTAAAACGAATGTAATAACACGAATGTAAGAAATATTCGACGACAAATCGTTTACACGCGTCGGAGACGTCGATCGGGAGAGTAACGATGTTTGTTATGCGTGAAGCGATACTGTTAAACAGTACGATCAGATTTTTCTCCGATAAGATCACACGCAGCGCCTTAATCAGAGTAATTGTACGATACTTTATACATTACGCTAAGTAATTGCCGCGTCTGTATACGCGCGTTTATGTAAGACCGCGGAGCGAACAATGAGGCTCTCCCCCCTCCTCCCCTCCCGATTACGATCGTCTTGGAATAGCATTATATACAGCCGCGTCCACGAATCCTCGTAATTAACACCGTGCCCTGTGAAAAATCCGAATAAATTGAATCGATATTTCGTAGCATTCCAGTAATCTGATCAACAACTTTGGCGATATTGGATCGTCAAATGTATTGGATCGTCGGGAGTGAACGTGTGAAAAAACGAAAGAGATCGTAATTAATACAGTACAAATACAATTCGTTAAAGCGAAATAATGATCGTAATGGTTAAATGATATTTGCAAAGTACAATTGTGATTTGGATTATTCGTGTTGGATTATCAGATTAGCGGATGCTTTAACGTACATTAAGGTGGATTTGTGTACAGTGGAGTATATTACAACGAATTAATTCGATCGTTGTAGAACTTATCGTATTTCCAAATAAAAAAATAACTACGAATATATAGTATAATTTATATTTTCTAATGTTCCTATTCATATATATATAGCATATTTATTTATAGCAGTATGATTATGTACACTGAAAAAACACATCTTTACACGTACAAAAAATACAAATCAAGAAACGTGCAATTTTACAATTGCATTTGAACACGAGTTTGATAAACTTTTTATCCATAAATTTCTAATTTGCAAAAGACATTTTAATAAGAACGAGAAAATTCTTCGCTTTTATCTTCTTCTATACTTATACCTGTCGTAAAGGAACATAACCTAACGAAGCATAGAACATAAATAACGAGTTTTTCCTCGAACGACTTATACATCCAACCATAATCGAAAGGTTATACTTTACGAGGTTTCCGATTGGCGCGATGGATTATGACACGCGAAAGAAAATTATTCGCGGTAGTTACTCAATCGACGATCGTCGCCCGTGGCGATAAATTTACGGCCGTGTCTTCGTGTCGCGGAAACCGAGGCGCCACCGTGAGGGTCCGCAAAATGGCGGCCGATCCTACGATTTACGATCCTCTACGCCTCGTCCCGCGGTTACGCAACGCATGTCTGTCGAGTAGGATGTTACCGTGAAATTATTGCGCCTACTTTTTCCGATTAATTAAACGTTGCAATGGAAAAAGAGAGAGAAAAAAAAAGATATACATATGTAAAGAAGACCATATTCTCATTGTTCCCTTCCCCTTCGCTCGAGATCATTATCGCTTACCTTTTGTATTTTTATCTGCCAATTATACGGCCGATGATAATTGGGGGAAGGTTTCACGCTTGAATCGTTCGGATTCACAGAAACGTATCTCGAGAAATGAAAGGAAAAAAATCAATTATAAATTCATCGTGCGCAAGAGAATTCGTGCAATACTTTTCTTTCTAATCTAAGTAAGGAAGAAAAATTTCTAACTCTTTTGTTTTCGGGATTTATATTTGTATTATACAAGATTATACTTCGTACAATCTCACGTTGAATCGAGTAATTCGAATAGTAGTGAGCTAACTCAACTGCTCACTTGTCCAATTATCACAATATTTGAGAACCAAGTAGCGAAGAGAATCATGATTCAGGTTAACATTCGAGGTTATGTAATCCGAGTCAAAATCAATTTATCGTTCTTCGATTTACTTTAAACATTTACTTTATTATACAACTGCGAAAGAGAAGACGAGGGAAAACATTTTTTTCTTTTTCTCACAACAACACATTGCAGAACGTTGAACGTGCCAACTCTACGATTTAATACCAACTGTCTCGATGGAAGGATCGCACCGAGAGGAGGGGGGAGGGAACGGGCAGGGGAGAAGAGGGGAGGGCAGGGGAAGAAAATCCTAACACGATTCCGGAGACACGCGGGAGGCGGCCACTAAATCCTGTCCCGACTCCGCGTTGCCGGTAGTCCAGTTCCTGGACGCGTCGTCCTGGACAAATGCCCGGATACCAACGGTGGAAGCAATGCGTCTTAACGACGCCACTCCGCGACCCGTCACGTCGGCGTGCCGTGCAGTTTCTTGTGCCGGGGGCCGTTTCACGCCTTCGGCACGAACACGAACGTCCACCGCCGCCCAGGACCATCGTTTCTTGCGGATACAGGGAAAACGGTCGATCGATTCTCCGTCCATCGAGAATATTCGATTCTCTCTTTCCACGCGCGCGACAGAGAAGAAAAAGAAGAAGAGGAGGTTTTAGTAGGGAATTTTGGATATTTTAATTTTCACAATTAGGAAAGGAAATGGAGAAATTGAAATATTTATTTATTTTATTTTATTTTATTTTTCGATCGTTTTACGTGGACGGATCGATAAGAGGATTCGATATTCACATAAATCGTTTATTTAACTATTTAACTATTATTATTTTAATCCTACGAATACAATATTTATGAAAGTTCGATGATATACTCGTTATATAGATATTTCCACACACTTGGAAACAAGATTTCTTGAGATCATCTACAATTCTGTCAGCCTGTAATTATTTAAAAAGAAGTTGAAATACCTGACGAAAAATAAAAAAGTGAAACATTGGGTGGGCGAAGAAAGAACGATCAAATAAAATCGTCTTAATCAAAAAAAAAAAAAAAAAAATCTCGACAAAAGAGACAAATCGCACCTCCATTAAACCATAGTTAACACACTTGCCGATCACGAGATCCTTGATCCTTTATCGCGTGGCACCGGCCGATTTTAAAAAAACGCGCGCCTCGTTTCTTTCGTTTATCGGGGACACACAGGTGAAAACGTAATTAAGAACGCATTCGATTAAAGCGCGTTGCGCGCCACGGGACGGTGAGGTAAAAGGCGAAATAACCTGAGAGAGCTCCATGTGTGGCACGGTTAGCAGCCCATCCATTTTTCTCACTGCTTGTTGTTTCGCGCCAGGGGTCCCCGGCCCGAGAGAGCCCCGGCTTCTTCGATCTCTCCTCCCCTCTCTTTCGCCCACCGATTTTTTTCCCTTTTTTCTAAATATATAATCGTAATCCATAAACGTTCCCTCGTCAAAAATGCTGCTCCTCGTCGTCGCGATCGTTCAATTTTTCCCACCCTCGAGTCTTGGATCCAACTTGGAGGAGAGAGTACTGGTGCCCCTGTATGTATGCTTTCAGGCTAGACCAACCACTTGCAACGATCCCAACTTGCAAACTTGGAAACTTTCAACCGAAATTTCGCGCGATGGAAAAATTGTGGCAGGGCGTGAAGCATGGATGTTCCAGACGTCAAGATGTATAATATATATGTGTGTATGTGTGTGTGTATGTGTGTATCACGAACCATTCGACGAAATTCGTGAGATATCGGAAGGGGGAGAAGGACGGAAAGGATGTAACGTTTCCTCTCTCTCTCCTAAGCGCCAGTCACGCGGCTCTCATCAATCTTGTTCGATTATTCCGTGATGGGCGAAAAAGAGCGGCGCGAAGGAGGTCCAGGAGGATGGAGGAGGAGGAGGAGGAGGGGGGGAATAAAGGGGAGGCGGGTCGTTATAAATGGCGAGGCGATTTGATTTCTATTAGGCAATGCATTGTTGCCCTCCCTCCCTCCCTCCCTCCCTCTGGGGGATCCCCCGCCGTTAATGAATTCGTGCGGCGAACGGAAAACGATTTTTCGAGAAAGTTTCGCGCGTATCTCGCGCTCGCCCTCGTTCGTTTCGAGGGCGTCGACGGGGAGGGTTGGAACGATCGCGGATAATTTACGCCGTTGTTTTATGGCTGGCTAACCAGCAGGCACCACCTTCACAAAGAATGTTTTTCTTTCTAGAGAAGAACACTTCGTAAAGCCTCTCTCCTTTTTTCTTTTTTCCCCCCCCAAGAGGAGAGGAACGTTCCCTACCTAGATGGAACAAAAAGTAAAAGTTGGATGATTCGTTCGATGGACAATCCCTCCTCCCTCCCCTTTCTTCCCTTGGAATTTTCCTTTCTTTCTTTTAGGGAAATAGTATAATTGTAATTGAAATTCGAGCCACCAAATTTTTTTCGAGATTGAATTTGAGTTTCATCGAGAGTGAAACAGATTGAGAACGAAATCTTTGAAACACATATTTCCATATAAACGTGAGAAATTCCGAATTCTGAGCTTTATATTGTAATTAAACGTTAATACGTTTTAATATAGTTTTGAGCTACTATATTTTCTAAAAGGGATAAAATTCTCGAGAATTCGACCGAAAGCGTCGATCCATCCATCCATTTCTCTATTTTTCTTTATCCAAGTCGAACCGTAATTCTTTAAGCGGCCGATCGGCGGCGCGATCATCGCGCAAAGAAATCTCGAAAATGGTCGTCCCCAAAGATCGATGATGGAGCATCTTGTGAAGGTGGACGCGACAATAGGGGAGATTAAGGGCTCGAATGGACTCCTGGTCGGCGGTATTCACGTAACAGGATCAAACCTGGGTATGGCGGGGGGAGGGGAAATTATAGGTGGCGGTGATCTGGCGAGCAAACAGGGCAGCTCATGCGAGAAATCGGTTTCCCCGCTCTTTCTTCCTAACTCGAACGGTTTCACGGTCGCCATTGTTCATTTTTACCCCCTCCCCTTTCTCCCTCCCCCGCACTCGAAATCTCGTTTGCAAATAAGATTTTACGCTCTTCCCTTTACCCGAACTTCCGCGTCCTCTTTCCTTTTTTCTAACCTTTAACTTAACACTCAGCCTCTCCTCTTTCTTCCCTTCTCTCTGGGAATGTTGACCTTCCCATTTGTGGGAGAGTCTAAGTTTCTAAAAAGATAAAAAAAAAAAAAAAAAAAAAAAAAAAAAAAACTTCAACTACGCGAATATCGGTAAAAGTAAAACGATTTCTCTTTGCGCAATTCTTTAACAAACGAAAAGAAAAAAAATTAAGGATCCCCTCTCCCTCTGGAAATGAAATTACCAATTAGTCCTCCTGTTTATGTTCCAATGTTCAACAGCCAATACTCGCCTCGCGTGTGCACCTCGTGCAGAGAGAAGGGAGGGGAGGAGGGAGCCCGAGGCGGGACAATGACCGCGAAGAAAAGCTATTACAATCGTGGAACGATTAGCCCGATCGTTTTTTGGCTGCCCTATCGGGGAGAGGAATCACGGGGGGGAAGCATTCACTGGCTTTATGAGGCAACAATGACTGGTCATCCAACGGACATTTCGGGGATACCTTCTCTTCCTTCCCTCTCTCTCTCTCTCTTTCTTCGTTCCACGGCTCGATGATTAACACGCGCGCCTTTACCTTATACATACATATATATATATATTCGATCTTGGGCCGAATACGAGCTGCCACGATCGAACGATTCGGTAACGGGAGGGCGCCGATAATTGCCGTCATTAAACCCTCTTTCTCTCTCTCTCTCTCTCTCTCTCTCTCTCTCTCTCTCTCGTCTCTTTTATTCTTTCTTAACTAGTCGATCGTGATTCGCGCGATTTCTTCTTATTATTATTATTCGCGAGGGAGAAATATTTTTGAGGGGGGGAGGATAAATTCGTCTCGTTAATATTGTCTTCTCGAGGAGAAGAATTTATAATCTCATCGAAAACAGATAGATCTTATCTTATCTTATCTGTTGTTTATGAAATTTCGTTGAAACATTGTTGGAGAATAATTATAGGATAGAATCTCTTGTATCCATATTCTCTCTATTTGGGGACTTTTTATTAAAATTTCACGCATGCGTAGAACCGCTCTCTAGGAATCGTATATTAATTCCAATATTTAAGCATTAAGATTTTACGTGCAGCGAATCGAGTCGGTTCGCAATTTATTCGCGTAACTCGAGAGAGAGAGAGAGAGAGAGAGAGAGAGAGAGAGAGAGAGAAGAGAGAAGAATTACGCCGGTTCGCGAAAACGAAACGAAACGGTTGGAAATGGTAATTCGAGGAGAGAGAGAGGGGGGGGGGAGACGAGGGGGTCACACCTCTCTCCTGCTTCGGCTGTGGCGGCTCGCCTCGTTGGAAAAAGGCACCACGTCCCGGGGACGTGAGGATCCGAAGCTGTCAGCGCGGCGATCAAGCGGCGCCGAGCCGATCGCCCCTGGGAACGTGAATGGAAAAACGCCAGGGATACTGGCTTAGGTTCGCCAAGGTCAGCTTGTCGCTGGAACCCGTCGAAGGAGCCAACTACTGCACGTTCTACATCGATATCGGCCGCGGCGATGGAAACGACCTTCGATTTGCGATTCGTTCCGCGCTCCGTAAAGTTCATAGTTCAAAGTTCAAAGAGGAGGGGAGAAACTTCGAAACGGAGAGAGAGAGAGAGAGAGAGGTATTCGTAATAAAAATTCAGATTTTTATCGCCTATTAATCGTTCATTTTATTTTAACACGTTTCTGTTCGTGTTTTCTGTTCGATCTTCGGGAATGTATCGGGAAGAAAAGATTCAACAACAGAAATGTTTCGAGTAGAAAGTATGGAAATGAATAAAATTGATTTAATCGTCATTAAAATTTTCTAGGATCTTCGAAGGATTTGTTTTCGAATGAAAAAAAAAAATAAATAAATAAATAAAAGATCCAAGATCGTCTCGATTAATCGAAGAAAATTGTCCACGATTTCGACGCGAAACATTTTTCACGCTTATTATTATTAACTCGCCGTTAAAAAAAACTGGCGTTATAAATTTAAACTCGTAAAAAGGTTAAGGGAAAAGGTCGATCGATAGGGAAGGAAGCTCGGTTCGAAGACGCATTATCGTTCAATTATCTTGAAGGAACGTTTTACCTCCACCTACCCCCTTTGAAATTCAGTTGGCCGATTTAATTGCAGGTTGATCATGAAGCGAAAGGATCGCGGAGACGAGGCATCATCGACGCCTCGTGCTCGATTTTCGATCGGGGATCCCGATCGGGTTTCTCACCCTGCGCCAATCGCCCTTCGTCCTTCCCCTCCTCCCCACCCCCATCCGCTTTTTTGCACCAATCGAAAATCGCGTTACGGGCATGCTCGATGATGCTCGATGATTTTTTTTTTTTTTTTTTTTTTTTCAATATCGACCGAGGCGAGCCTCTACCGGTTCTCGATCGGTAACGATACACGTCCGCCGCGGATTAATCGCGTCGAGGCCAGGGTGATCCTGTGTTAATCCAATTCCTCGATAAGATCGCGATCGATAAGGGAATTTCGCGCGTGGACGTCCGTTCTGACGACGGGTGAAGGGAACGCGAAGATGGAGGTTCGACGATAATGGATTGGCCAGCGAGGTCTATTGGTTATTAACGGTGAGTGGAGAGTTTTGGTTTGGTTTTTTTTTTTCTTTCTTTTAGTTTTAGCCGGGTAAAAAGCATTCGCACCGAAGCGTTCTACGACGATGGATCGGTAATTTTTCCTTGGGATTCATGGAAAGATGAATGGAAAGATTTTTCGTACGAAATTTCGAGAAAGGGAAAATTTTGGAAAGGGAAAATTTTTTCAAGATTTTTGTTAATTTGAAGCGATGAAGGGAAACGAAAGGATATGAAAATTATTTCTTTCGAATTTCGGGAAAGCATTTCTAATATTTCTTTGATTTCGTTTGGAGAGGCGAGTGGAGAAGGAAAAGGAGGAGGAGGAGGAGGAGGAGGAGAAGGGTCGGAAGAGGTGGATCAGCATCGTTATTAATGGGCACGATTACTTGGCGAAACTCGCGCCTTTGTACGCCAACCAGCCCTGCCGCCACCCCCGACCAACCCATAATACCCGCGCGAGCATTCTTCTTTTACACCTGTACGAGCCCTTCTAACTTATGCATGGGATCCTCCCACAGAAACAATGCACCCTCTCCTCTTCTCCCTCCCTCCTTCCTTCCTTCCTACCTCGCCAGCCCTCGTCTCTTTGCCCCTACTCTCGTTTCGTCCCATTATTTCATTTCGCGCGGAAGATGTATCGTATTTGTATGAAAATCCTGAACGGATTGATTTAACAATTAGAGATTCGTTTTATACGGTAGAAATTTTTTGGATTACGATCGAATTATTTGTTATATAGTTATTGTAATATAATGTAATAGAGATAGTTAGTAATTCATAATTTATAAAAAATCGAATTTTGGATCAAAAATTTTACATGCCACTTCCTTATTGATCATATTATTCTCTAATACAAAATCGAAATTTTGGCCAAGAATTGCTAAATTTAATATTTCATTTTAATTTCGTGGAAAAATTTAACGTATCACCTCCTCACTGATCATATTCTCCTGATACGAAATCGAAATCTTTTGACAAAGAATTGCTAAATTTAAAATTTTTGAAAAAATTTTGTGTGCCACCTCCTCACTGATTATATTCTCCTAATACAAGATCCAATTTTTGGATAAAACATTTCTAAAATTTAGAATTTTTGGAAAAGTTTTGCGTGCCACCTTCTATCCAATGATATTCTCCTAATACAAAATCGAAATTTCGATCAAAGATTCCTAAATTTATCTCTTCACTGATTATATTCTCCTAATACAAGATCCAATTTTTGATCAAACATTTTTAAAATTTAGAATTTCTTATACTACCTCTTCACTGATCATATTCTCCTAATACGAAATCAAAATTTCGGTCAAAAATTCCTAAATTTAAAATTTTTGGAAAAATTTAAGGTGCCATCTCTTCACTGATTATATTTTCCTAATACAAGATCCAATTTTTGATAAAACATTTTTAAAATTTAGAATTTTTAGAAAAATATTGCGTGCCACCTCCTCACTGATTATATTCTCCTAATACAAAATCCTATTTTTGATTAAACATTTCTAAAATTTAGAATCTTTGGAAAAATTTCTCGTAACATCTCCTTACTGATCATATTCTCCTATTACAAAATCCAATTTTCGATCAAACATTTTTAAAATTTAGAATTTCTCATACTACCTCTTCACTGATCATATTCTCCTAATACGAAATCAAAATTTCAAAAATTTCTAAATTTAAAATTTTTGGAAAAATTTAAGGTGCCATCTCCTTATTGATCATATTCTCCTAATACAAAATCCTATTTTTGATCAAACGTTTCTAAAATTTAGAATCTTTGGAAAAATTTCTCGTGCCATCTCCTTACTGATCATATTCTCCTGTTACAAAATCCAATTTTCGATCAAACATTTCTAAAATTTAGAATTTCTCGAAAAATTTGCATCGTTGTGATTCGTACTTCGATAATATTATTTCTAACAAGTTCAAAGTGAATAATTTCGAGATAATCACGTGTATGAAAACTTTTATTATCTTAGACGCGCAAAGATAATAAAGTGATAATTCTTTATTTATTCGTGTATAGAATAGAAGCATTAATAACGTTGTACGTACTATCCATAAAATTAGCACGAGCACATAATGATGCATCATCGTCAATTATAGCGAAAAATTGTTCTCCGCTTCTTCGAATCGTACGTAATCAACGATCTTCGTGGAATCGTCTCGTGGAAATCCGAGCTAATTCACGTCTTGGAAGTGCGTGACGCGTTAAATATGGTTGCGTGCCACCGCCAATAACGATCCAGATACATCCATCAAATCGACAAAGATTCCTCTTTACTTTCGTCTCTATTCTCATCGATCGTCGATCACTACAAATTCTACCACAAATTCGAACACAAGAAATTCATAAAGTATTCAATTCAATTAAGTCGAGCACGTAGAAATTATTCTTCATCCAAATTTCGAAAATTTCAAATCACAAAGAACTCAAATTTCGATTCGTGAGAGGATAGATTTCAAGAGTAATCGAAACGTCACGAAAATTTTTCGACTTCGATCTCGTTAATCTCTCAAATATTTCCCGAATTGAAATTTCACTTCGTAAAGAAACAGACGGATTACAGAAAACTTAATCAAGTCCGTTCTTTTTCACTTCGCAAGAAGATAGAAACGAGATATTTTAAAACTATCAAGATGTATCAAGCTTCGTATACGAACTCCCAAAATTCGATTCCCTCGAGAGGAAAAAAGCGGAATTTAAAAATTGATTCCTCGATCCATCCTCTGGACGATAAAGTGGCTCGAATCGAAATCCTCCCGATTGATTCCCCCGATTTCTCCCCCAACGATCACCTAAATCCCTCAGTTTCACACTCGACGTGAGACACTGACCCCTGCTTGACCCACGCGGACGGGGATTACGTCCATCCACGTTTCATCCTCGATTCACCGATTTTCCTGCAGGGTTTACAGTTGCTCCTTGACACGGAGTGATCGCCTCGATGCGTCACATTTTTGCCAATCGATCTGGAACAGACTCGATTCCTCCATGCGGACCCCTTCGTCCACTCTTTGCAGGGATTTTCGTTTTGTCGTTGGAAGAATTTTAGACGGTGCAACTTTTCAAATCCGAGTGTATTGCTGGGATAAGGGTGTTTAAGCCCTATCGATGTTTCTCTCGGGGGGACGTTATTTTTCTTCGGTTGGACTGTTTTATCTCTCACGTTCTTTTTTTCTTTTTTGGAGTTAACTTTATTACTTACGAATTTAAATTATTGTAATTTAATCGAAGATTTCTTTTTAGTTCATTCCCTCAACTTTGAAAAATGTTCAAAGTAATTTCTACTTAAATTTAATTCGTTTTCAAACATTTTCCATATTAAAAGATTATTTATATTAAAATAAAATTCAAACCCTCCCTAATCAAATGCAAACTCTTTGATCAATATTCATTCTCAAACTGCGAAAAAAAATATATGAAAGCCTTTGATTTTTCTTAATCAAAAATCTTAATCGAACATCGGCTTGCTTTAAATTCTAAAAAATCGTTTCACGTTTCAGAATTGTCTCCTGCAATCGTGTTATCGATGGAGGAAACGGGATGGATCTTGAAGGCAGCTGCGGCGAGCCGCGCAAAGGGAAAAGTGGTGGAGGAGGCAGTTGACTCCTGAGAAAGCAAAGAAGCTTGGAGGGAAGGGGATTACGCGAAATCTCGGCCAGTTTTCCACAAGACTAACGCGTCCACCCTCCAATAACGATTATCCTTATGGCTGTTCCTTTCGATTCCTCGAGATCCCCCGTCCTCCCCACCTCACCTCGTGGCGGCCATTTGCTGGCCAGCTGCCGAGACTTAGTGGAAACCCATATACGAATTTAATTCGCCGTGAAACGAGACGTTTTGCTTCGTCCAGGATGGATCTTTGCCATCAATGCCTTTAAGTTGCATCGTTTGTCGTGCGAGTCATTTCAGTTCTCATACGATTCTTCCTAAGTAAGTAAGTAAGTAATTGTGGTTGAATATGTAGTAGAAAAGTTAATGGTTTAAGGGGTTTGTAGTTGATTTAGAATGGTAGATGGAAGTGGTTTATTAAGATTGTGATTACGAGTTGAAACGGTAACGAGACTTATAAGAGTAGTTAAGGGTAGATTGATTTGATTTGTTGCTTTATGATTCTTGGTTCATATTTCTCTGGATATATATATTTGTGCGTATTGTAGTTTTTACTCTTAGTTTTTCTTTAGACTCATAGGGTAGATATTGTAAATTAGTTTTTCCATATATATTTTAATATATTTTAATATATATAATGTTTCCATGTATGATACAGGTGTTTTATTTAATTCTGTATTTTTGATTTCAGTTTCTACTGCAAACATTGCAACTGCACCCAGGAAGGTAAGTATAAATAGGTAAGTATATCAAATTATATAATTAGATTTAAGTAAAATGATGAAAAAATGATTTGTTCCTGAAAATAATAATAATAAAAAGAGGTAAGTATTAAGGTAAGTATAAGGTAAGTATAAAGGTAAGTATATCCCAAAAATCTTTTCCTTCCACCTCCTGTCCAATTATATTCTCCTAATACAAAGTCGAGTTTTTGGCCAAAAATTTCTAAGTTTCTAAATTTTAAAATTTCGCGGAAAAAATTCGCGTGCCACCTCCTGCCCCATTATATTCTCCTAATACAAAGTCGAGTTTTCGGCCAAAAATTTCTAAGCTTCTAAATTTTAAAATTTCGCGGAAAAAATTCGCGTGCCACCTCCTGTCCAATTATATTCTCCTAATACAAAATCGAATTTCCGGGCAAAAATTTCTAAGTTTCTAAATTTTTAAATTTCGCGGAAAAAATTCGCGTGCCACCTTCTGTCCTATTATATTCTCCTAATACAAAATCGAAATTCCGGGCAAAAATTTCTAAGTTTCTAAATTTTAAAATTTCGCGGAAAAAATTCGCGTGCCACCTCCTGTCCAATTATATTCTCCTAATACAAAATCGAATTTTCGGCAAAAAATTTCTAAGTTTCTAAATTTTAAAATTTCGCGGAAAAAATTCGCGTGCCACCTCCTGTCCAATTATATTCTCCTAATACAAAATCGAAATTTCGGCCAAAAATTTCTAAGTTTCTAAATTTTAAAATTTCGCGGAAAAAATTCGCGTGCCACCTCCTGTCCAATTATATTCTCCTAATACAAAGTCGAGTTTTCGGCCAAAAATTTCTAAGTTTCTAAATTTTAAAATTTCGCGGAAAAAATTCGCGTGCCACCTCCTGTCCAATTATATTCTCCTAATACAAAGTCGAGTTTTCGGCCAAAAATTTCTAAGTTTCTAAATTTTAAAATTTCGCGGAAAAAATTCGCGTGCCACCTCCTGTCCAATTATATTCTCCTAATACAAAGTCGAGTTTTCGGCCAAAAATTTCTAAGTTTCTAAATTTTAAAATTTCGCGGAAAAAATTCGCGTGCCACCTCCTGTCCAATTATATTCTCCTAATACAAAGTCGAGTTTTCGGCCAAAAATTTCTAAGTTTCTAAATTTTAAAATTTCGCGGAAAAAATTCGCGTGCCACCTCCTGTCCAATTATATTCTCCTAATACAAAGTCGAGTTTTCGGCCAAAAATTTCTAAGTTTCTAAATTTTAAAATTTCGCGGAAAAAATTCGCGTGCCACCTCCTGTCCAATTATATTCTCCTAATACAAAGTCGAGTTTTCGGCCAAAAATTTCTAAGTTTCTAAATTTTAAAATTTCGCGGAAAAAATTCGCGTGCCACCTCCTGTCCAATTATATTCTCCTAATACAAAGTCGAGTTTTCGGCCAAAAATTTCTAAGTTTCTAAATTTTAAAATTTCGCGGAAAAAATTCGCGTGCCACCTCCTGTCCAATTATATTCTCCTAATACAAAGTCGAGTTTTTGGCCAAAAATGTCTAAGTTTCTAAATTTTAAAATTTCGCGGAAAAAATTCGCGTGCCACCTCCTGTCCCATTATATTCTCCTAATACAAAATCGAATTTTCGGCCAAAAATTTCTAAGTTTCTAAATTTTAAAATTTCGCGGAAAAAATTCGCGTACCACCTTCTGTCCTATTATATTCTCCTAATACAAAGTCGAGTTTTCGGCCAAAAATTTCTAAGTTTCTAAATTTTAAAATCTCGGGAAAAATTTCGCGTGCCACCTCCTGTCCAATTATATTCTCCTAATACAAAATCGAAATTCCGGGCAAAAATTTCTAAGTTTCTAAATTTTAAAATCTCGGAAAAAATTTCACATGCCACCTCCTCACTAATCATATTCTCCTAATACAAAATCTAAATTTTTGACAGCAGTGTTTCCAAATTCTAACTTTTTATTAGGAGAATATAATAAGACAAGAGGTAGCTTGCGAAATTTTTTTAATATTTTCAAAAACTAGGATTTTATTAAATTTTATATGCTTACCTGTAAAATACTTACCTTTTCCATACTTACCTGTTGCAGCTATCATTTTTTTATGTTTTTTATCGTTTTTTCAACAGTTCTCTTAAATCTAAGTATACTTACCTTATATACTTACCTATTATAACGAGAGATCATCTTCTTGCAGTAATGAAGACGCTTTCTAGTATATTTTTGAAATCTAGGATTAAAAAATGTAATGAGTGATATTGTTTTATCTGGAATATCTTGTCTGTTTTTTGTAATAATAAAAAATATTTCAAATAAAAATTGTATACTTGCAATAAAGCTGACATCTTGATATTATTAATTTTTTTTTTATTAATTTGATGCGTAAAAAAAACCTCTGAAGATCAACTTTGTTTCTTCATATGTAATAATAATAATATTCTTTTTAATGCTTCGTTAATACTTCTGAGTATCCTCTAAAAAAAAAAAAAAGAAAATATTTGAATATAAATTTATATTCAATAAATAAATAATAAAAACGAGATTAACACTCCACAACGAATGTTGTCCATTGAATGTCCATCTAATGAAAGAAGAAAGTAAAAAGGACAATTCTGTAATCTTCTGTATTTTTCTATCAATGTTCGCGCACTAGTATCCAGAACCACTCCGGTTGCATCAAGCAGGGATGCATCCTTTCTCTGCCGCGCCGGATATCGATAGCCATCGGCTGCGGCCGATGGAATTTATTCGCTTTCGCGAATACCGCCGACTTATCTCGGTCTTTGATTCACACGTTAACACCTCGTACCGACTTGATAACGTTTAATTAACTCGCACCTGTTAATAAAGTCCTTGATGTCTCGGCCCAATTGAAAATTATATCCCCTTTCGAATCGTCTCTGAAAAACTTACCAACTCCTCGATCTTTATCCTTAAAAAAATTCCTCCTTTCGTTTTCAAGAAACGATGAATTAAGAAGAACGAAAAAAAAGAAGTTAACTCTTTGAGATCTCATACTTGACATTTATTTCACTTTTTAACTCATAGACAGATTCATTCGTGTTCATGGAATATAATTAAATGGAAATTAAAAAAAAAAAAATGAGAGAGAAAGAGAGAGAAATGTGTATGAGAAAATTAGAGATTTAACGATTAATATAATTCTTACAAGACTAAGGATAACAACAGCAACAGTGAATTCTATCCTCCTCAAATACTAACGTTTCATATACCGTCATAATTATTAGCACGATCGAAAGACTCGTACGCCCTATTTATTTTCTTAAAATATGTCTCGAGTATGAAATATACCGTGACAAAAGCGAGGTTCTCTTTAAAAAAGAAAAAAAAAAAACCGTCGTGGTGTAATAAGATAAGATANAAAAAAAAAAAAAAAAAAAAAAGAGCTTGCGTGAATTATGCGTGAATTATCGTTAATTTATTTTTAAGTTAAAACCTTTTTTTACAACGATATCTTACAATGTCGCTTTATACATGTCCACGAAAAAATCAGTGTCGCCACGAAACGCCCATCATCGATCGAACATTCGTCGAATCCACCGTCGAGACATCCCTCTCGCGTCCTCTTCCTTCCTTCCTTCCTTCCTTCCTTCCACGAGATGTGACCACCGATACACGCGCCTGGATCGTATCTTCCATCCATTACACGCCTCCGCTTTCGTCTCTTTTTCTCTTCCCCTTCGCTATAGTTCGTGTACGCTCGTGCATTGTATTTCTTTTTCCCCCTTTCCTCTCTCTTTATACAGTCTACACGCTACTCCCTAATAATACTATTTTTTTATTAGAATAACCTGCCTCTCCCTTCCTCCTGTCCTCCCTTCGTTCTCTATATCCAACTGCGACCCGTTGGCGAGAAAATGGGGCGGGCCGGCGTCTCGCGGACAAACATCCCTTTCTTTCTCCCTCCTTATACGCTCGTCAGTCTTTTCTTTATTTCTTTTATTTTTTTTTTTTCTCTTTTTCTTTTTTTTTTTTCTTCGAAATCTCACACCACCTCTCATCCCTGTCGCCGGTTTCCTTCGATCTCGAAGATTCGATCCATCGCATTTCGACTTCGAGACCAGTGCCTCTCCGCGTTAATAATTGTATTTCCTTGTAGTCTCGTTACAAAAATTTTACTTTTTTTTCTTTTTTTTCTCCCGTACTAAAAATATCGAGGCGAAAAAGAGGCTGCCCGCTTCGAAACACTGAGAAACACTGTTCTTCCAAGTTTTTTTTATATTCAAAAGAGCACACATATATTCCAGGGATATTTGGATCGTCGTTTTTTCGTCGATCTACTTTGGACTTGATACGTGGAAAAGGTACGGATATGGAAATTTTACAATCGAACCCGACCACCACCACCACCCTCCTTCAAATCCTACGATAGAAACGTCGATGCAACTACAAACTCGCTGCGAGAAACGAGCGAAAAACACGATCCAATTTTTCGAAGTTCTTAAGCGATGTCTTAAAAATTGAAAACAAAAAAAAAAAAAAAATTCGTATCCGAAAGCAAAAAATTAAACAGCGGGGTAACGCTGAAAAGTAAAACTAAAAGGATGGCGGGAATTTTGAAATGCGAAGGATCGATCGATCGATCGATCGATCGATTCGAACGCGAAGAGGGCGGAGGGTTTTCTTTTTCCCCCTTTTTTTTCGTGGTGAAAACGCGGCCTTAGCGAAGATCGAGAAAAGAAAGGATCGCAATTTGCGGCGTGTCTTGGCCGGCTCGTGCCGAGTGTGTATGTGCCCGCGCGATTAATTAATTAATTAATTAGAGAAGGAGAGATTAATGAATAATCGGCGATACCGGCCGATCGGCGACCACGATAATAGTAATAAGAATAATAATGATAATCGTCATTCACGGCTATTAACCTTTCTCGCTCGCGATAAATCGTTTTAATTACCATCGCGCGCTCCGACTATCTAGATGCAAATCTTACGATGCGCAATTAACCGCTAATTTATGCACAATCACTTTTACTCCTCTCTTCCCTCTCCCCTCTCCTTTTGACTCATTTTGCTTTTCGCCAACCGCAAATACGCACACACACACACACGCATACACATTCACGCGAATTCACATACGCGCACGCACTCTTCTCTCTCTTTCTTAATTATTATTTATAATATTTATAATATTTATATTCATTTTTTTATATATATATATATAGACTTTTTTTATTTATATATTTATAATATTTATATATATATATATGTACTATTATTACAATGATAACGGTACACAATCTCGAAGATACAAAATTTACATTTTTCGCGAATTTTTATTTACCCTATTTTATTATTATTTTATTATTTGTTTACTTATTTATTCTTTTTTTTTCTTTTTTTTTTTTCTTTTTTTTGTATTTT
>NW_025223501.1:1814516-1849024 GCF_014066325.1 Apis laboriosa
TTTTTTTTTTTTTTTTTTTTTTTTTTTCTACGTGTGCTTTATACACCTAACGTTGCTGCTCGCTATCGCTAAACACGACACACGACGCGATGGCTCGAACGACTGGACGCCGATTCTCGTGCGCGGGGAATAAAATAGATCGAGCATTGTATGGGAGAAGATGACACCAAAATTCACCGTAACTATTTCCGTTGGAACCGAGCAGAAAATATTCCTTCGATCGATTGTTCGACTATTTTCTCTCCTCGCGTCGAACGCGATTGAAAGCTTCCACCATTTAACGGCGTTCCACCTAGCTAGATTAACTATGGACGAGTATATGGCGCTACAATCGCGTTCCAAAGGGGAGGGGGAAAAACTGATCACGCCTCGTCGGAACGGTAGAAAATATATTTTCGATCGATCGTTTTAATCTTTCTCCTCGTCGAACGCGATTGTCGAGATTGGTTCCGTTTAACGACATTGATTTCATCGTTGTAAATTATCGACGAATAGATCGCGTTCCACGAGGAAGAATCACCGTTGGAAACGTTGGTATTTACGTATAAAATAAGTCCTTGTTTTCTACTGAATTTCGTCGGCGAGCAGATGGCGCCACCGCGTCGCGTTCCACGGAGAAGCGGACCGCCACATTTCCTTCTTCGAATAACGTTCGTGCAAAATATATATTCGATACATTAATTTGTTCCTCGTGGAACGTGGAGAACGAAAGGAGAAGAATTTAGGGACGAAAGGGACGAAATGATGAATGAAAATCGGCGTCCAATGGCCCTCCCCTCAACGCGGCAAATTCTTCGCGTTTTAATAAAAAGACTTTTTAAAATTGCACGATGTTTCGCACGATGTTGGATGATATACACGCTTACAAACTAGGTAATACACCTCGGCCTCCGAAGACCGATTCCGGTTCCCAAGGGTTTCATACCCTTTTCGAACAGAATTGAACACGTCGTATATATATATATATATATATATATCCTCGAATAAATAATTTTAATCCCCGCTCGTTCGTCAGCCATCGGTAGAAGAATCGTCTTCGAAGGGACGATCCACGATAAAGGGAAGGGAGGGGGAGGGGGAGGGGGGGGGAGGTTGTAACGTTAATAACCTCCCGTTATTTTTTTTTTTCTTTTTTTTCTTCTTTTATTTCACGCTTTTATGTACTCACGTTAGAATAGAAACTCTTGCGATTTTATAGAGATGTATGTAATATATATATATATATATATATATAATTGTTCGTCTATTTACAGGAGCACGTCTAATTAGACACGATACGAGTTATTTAGCTTGACTTCGTTTGTACTTGGGGCCTGGGCTCGACTGCCCTTACCTTGTGCGAAACTTTACATATTTACATTCGAGATCGCGAAACGAAAAAGGGTACAGATTCGAAAGAAAGAAAGAAACGAAAGAGAGAGAGAGAGAGAGGAAGAGAGGAGAGAGAGAGAGAGAAAGAAAAAAAATTGGGGAAAACGTGCGTTTTCGCGACTCGTCCGATTTTTTCACGTATTCCTTCGTTTCTTTTTTCCGCGCCTCTCGAACGTCTCTCGGTATAATTCGCGGAGAGAGAAAGAGAGGAGAGCTCGGGTCTCGCGATCTACGTTAGAACGAGAGTGGTGGGCTGCGTCCTGAGCTGTTGATCGTTCACGATTCATGTGTACTCCGATCGCCAACCGGTCTGAAAACAGTCAAACAAGAACAACCATGGTCGTTTCTCTCCTCTCAGAACCACTCCCCTTTCCGCGAGGGGGTGAGTCGACGATCATTAAACTCAGATCAAATTAAATTCATCAAATTTATACATACATTCTATCCTCTTTGCAAAACTTTTGTCGTGCAATTTACCTTATCCTAACTTTACGTCCTAACTTTATGAAAAATTTATAAAAAAAAAAAAAAAAAAAAAAAAAAANAAAAAAACTTTAAACCCCCTGAAGAAATTCACATTGGGACATCTAAAAATCACCCCTCGATACGAACATGTAACAATTCCTAAAACAAACCGACTCACCCTTATCACTCCCTCGCGGGATAATTTCATTCAAGTTTCAATAACTTGGGTATGAGAGGGTTGGTTAAATCACTGGACTCACCATCGCGTTCGTCGTGGCTGCCAACTGGAGACCCTGAAGACTCGTCATGTGATGGGAATGGGAGTGCGAGTGCGAGTGGGGGTGGATGGGTGGCGGCGCAGGGGGCGCGAATCCCTGGTGAAGCCCACCCGCTACCCCCACCCCCGTGTGATACATGTAGTGCTGCATCGCTGGATGCATCGTGTGATGATGCTGCGACGTACCTGTAATCATCATTACTCATTCTTCCTATTTTTCTCCCCAATATATTCTTTTCGTTCTTTAAAATAAATTTCTCCTCTCACGACTCGCGTAACAAGCGTAACTGATAGATTGGAAAGGACGTCGAAAATTCGTATCGATAATTAATTATGCATTCGTAAGTAGTCGGGGTCAATTATTAACGAAGTTATAACAAGAAAGACGATGAATCGTGTAAATCGATTCTTTAGAAAAAAACTCGGCGTCAATTCGAGAAAACGAAAATTGCAAAAGAACACGTTATCGTTAAAAAATTATCAAAGTCGAATAATTATTTCCGATTCTTTGTGAGCGACAACAACACTGTATCGATGTAACCGATTACATCGTAATCGTACGACAGAGATAAAGATACACAGAATTGGAGCGCTTGGAAAAAAAATTTCGGGACTTACTCATGGGTGAGCCGAAGCCTGAGTGGAAGGGTTTGTTGTCGAGGTCGAGGTGGCCGCTGGCTTTGATCATATCACCCATCACGCCACCAAGCCCCAGACAACCGCCAGCCTTCTTCTTCTTGCTCTTCGACGACAGTTTCCTGTTCCTCGTCTGGATGCCCTCCTTCTTCATCGTGAGCGGCCGATTCACCTGCAAGAGTCGTAGCCAACAATTCGTTGAGTCGATCGGTTTTAATCTAAACGTGGCTTCCGGATTCGGAGAGGAACACGCCTCTGCCGTGCGAATGACGTACTAAACCCGGGGAGGGGGCGAGAAAAGGGGATCGCCGGGTTAATCACCGCGCTTCAACGCGTAATTAAGCGATTCTTGTACGCGCATACATTCTCGTGTTAATTCTCGTGCAAACACACTATCCAGCCAAGGTGGAAAAATCACGTAACGCGTTGAAAGAAGAAACGTGTTGGGAGGGAAAGAGGGAGGAGAGTTTTTCTCCCATGACCGGTAATTTTCGTCTAGACGCGGTGTTTCCCATTTCTTTATCGAGACACTTTATCGTAGCTTTTATAACAGTCGAATAAGTGCAGCGACTCCCCCCTCCTCTCTCCCTCCCGTGCAATTACGCAAAAATGTGTTTTTAATCCTTGGGTAAAAGATTCAGTTAGTCGATTATATTATTACATGTTTCTCAACTGAGGGAGAGAGAGAGAGAGAGAGAGAGAGAGAGAGAGAGAGAGAAATAGGATCTAAACGAGGATATTCACAATGAATTATCTCATTAGAAATAAAAATTTTTTCGCCTCCACAATGAATTTCGTTCGAAAATCATCCTCCTTGAAACTTTACTTATTCACGATCCATAAATAATAGCAATATCCTCATCGCTTACTTAACCACTCTCGATCAACCGCACTGTTACAAAAATTACTTTTAGCGTGCACTATGGTTAAGATTTAGATCGGCTCTATCCTCATCCTCCATGGAAAAAAACATTTTATCCGAGAAAACCACGCCAATATCACCGAACGTTTCAACAAATATAAAATCTTTCTTACAATTATACATACATACATATATAATTTTCACGTGAATGAATACAAAAAAACTGGAGGCCCGTATCTACCTATCCCGTTCAAAAATCAACTGGACGCCAGCGAAATGCGACTCGAGCGGACGGGCCGCCGCCGCACACGACGACGCGCGCGCGCGACACACGATTCTCGCGTAATCCGGCAATTTCGAGCAATCGCGTGATTCCGAAAAGAGTCGTTGACCGTCTGGGGCTTGGGTGTCGCGGGAGAACGAGATAAAGAAGGCTGGAAACAAAGAGGAGACGGGCGGCGGCAGCGGCGGCGGGGGAGGGGGAGGGGGGAGGAGGGGTGGAGGACGAGGGAGGATGATGGCTCGGCCGCCACCTCCGGAGAGGCCCTCCTCGCGTCCGTCGTTCGCTTATCCCGCAATACCGGGAACCTTTTCCTTAAGTTGGCAGTTGCGTCACGTCGCGGCAACTACAAAGCGCTCCGCCGCCTCCTCCCCCTCCCCCTCCTCCTCCCTGTCCCCCCCCCGACCCGTGCATTTCCTTCCACGCCGCAACGATGCGGCACACCACACTTGCATACCTAGTTATTTCGTACTTAAAGCATTGCACGCGCATCGCGCGCGCGCGCGCGCATAATTGGTCCTGCGTCGCGAAAACGCACACGAGTGTCGCGAGCCGCCGCTACGCGGCGCCCCTGTGTTATTGCCGATCAATGCCTTCTTCCACACACTCGCGCACGCATATAGGCGGATTTTATTTAGCTGTTGTTCCTCGTATTTCCGTCGAAATTGTGATTTTCGACGATCGACGCGATCGTTGTATTTGATTGAAAATCGAAATTAAGGAGAAGCGAGAATTCTACGTTGAAGAGTAGTCGAGGAGTATTCAGGTATTGTTTTTTTCATGGAATATTGATTATTATCGTGAGATTTGTGTAGAAATGTTGTCGAAGAAATTAAGAAGAATTGAAAAACGATTCTACGTTGAAGAGTATCCGAGGAGTATTTGATATTATTTTTTTCATGGAATATTGAT
Organism: Apis laboriosa; assembly: GCF_014066325.1. NCBI lineage: Eukaryota > Metazoa > Arthropoda > Insecta > Hymenoptera > Apidae > Apis > Apis laboriosa. The sequence goes on from NW_025223501.1 coordinate 1,819,320, forward strand.
TATCGTGAGATTTGTGTAGAAGAATTGTCGAAGAGTTGTCGAAAAGTTGTCGAAGAAATTAAGAAGAATCTAAGAGAATTCTATGTTGAAGAATATCCGAGGAGTATTCGATATTGTTTTTTTCTTGGAACATTGGTTATCGTGAGATTTATTGTCGAAGAAATTAAGGAGAATCGAGAAACGATTCTACGTTGAAGAGTAGTCGAGGAGNCTATGTTGAAGAATATCCGAAAAGTATTCGATATTGTTTTTTTCTTGGAACATTGGTTATCGTGAGATTTATTGTCGAAGAAATTAAGGAGAATCGAGAAACGATTCTACGTTGAAGAGTAGTCGAGGAGTATTCGGTATTGTTTTTTTCATGGAATATTGATTATTATCGTGAGATTTGTGTAGAAATATTGTCGAAAAGTTGTCGAAAAGTTGTCAAAGAAATTAAGAAGAATCTAAGAGAATTCTATGTTGAAGAATATCCGAGGAGTATTCGATATTGTTTTTTTCTTGGAACATTGGTTATCGTGAGATTTATTGTCGAAGAAATTAAAGAGAATCGAAAAATGATTCTACGTTGAAGAGTATTCGAGAAAGTATTGTGTTTTTCATGGAACATTGATAATCGTGATATTTGTGTAGAAGAGTTGTCGAAGAGTTGTCGAAAAGTTGTTGAAGAAATTAAAGAGAATTGAAAAATGATTTTACGTTGAAGAGTTGTAGAAGAGTTATCGAAAAAAATTAATAAGAATTCTACGTTGAAGAATAATCGAAAAAATTAAGGAAAATCGAGAATTCTACGTTGAAGAGTAGTCGAGGAGATTCATGTAAGATTATCGTGGGATTCATGTAAGAGTTATCGAAAAAAATTAACGAGAATTCTACGTTGAAGAGTAGTCGAAGAGTTATCTTGAGATTTGTGTAGAAGAATTGTCGAAGAAATTAAGGAAAATTGAAAATTCTACATTGAAGAGTACTCGAACAGCTATCGTCAGATTTGTATAGAAAAGTTGTCGAAGAAATTAAGGAAAATCGAGAATGTTACGTCGAAGAATTATCGTGATATTTGTGTAGAAGAGTTGTCGAAGAAATTATGGAAAATTGAAAATTCTACGTTGAAGAGTAGTCAAAGAATTATCGTAAGATTTGTGTAGAAGAATTGTCGAAGAAATTAACGAGAATCGAGAATTCTACGTTGAAGAGTCGAGAAGTTATCGTAAGATTTGTGTAGAAGAGTTGTCGTCGAAGAAATATAAATAGGATCGATACACACGTTTTATAATAAGCGAATATTTGCCCACTCGATATTAAGATTAATTATTCAGATAGCATTTCCTATGATAACTACGAAACGCTTAGATACATACTGATCGAGTAATGAAAAACCCGCTCGGCATCGGTGCAACATATTAATAATATATCTTTGTAGCCAATGAAATGACAACAGCGGTTGAAAATTCTGATGAATTTTCTCCTGTCTCGTGTCTATATCTTGAAAAGAATTTTTAGAATCAGTCGAATGGTATCATTGAAATTTGATTCACATTTATCTCAATCTATCATTACATATATATATATATATATATATATATATATGTACGATTAACTAAACATCAAACAGATTAAACATCCTCTTCTTAAAAAAGAATATCAATAGAAACTTGAAAAGAACAAAAAGAGAGAGAGAGAGAGAGAAACCATAATTGCCACGACAATTGTAAATAAAAAACTTTGCTTCCTTTGCCAAATCTTCCATTCAACCGATTCCATCCACGATCAATCTACACGATACGACAACCGTGACGACAAGAGGGCCGCAAGAGGGGTGGGTCGAAAACGCAGTATTTTACAGGATCGACGGATGAAGCTTAATGAGCGAGCAAGAGGGAGCGACGTAACGGCAGCAGCAGAAAGAGCAGGGAGGGTGGACGACGAAAGAAGAGAGCTTCGAACCGATTTGAATACAATACGCAGCGGCTTTAATAGGAACCGAGCGACGAAACCGATCGCGAGGTGCAAACAAAAGAGAGGCGGTGGAGGGAGCGAGATGGGTCGAGGGGAAGGAAGGTGTATAAAGAGAGAGAGAGAGAGAGAAGGAGAGAGCCATCCGCGGAGATTCGAAATGCAGATTGATGTGGTCACACACGATGCAACCGCACACCGATCGAATACGAAATCGCGCCAAGAAGAGCCTGCGCCCGCGGGTGGGGTCAATGAATGAAAGATCGAGAGGGGAGGCTCGGTCGAATTTCCACGCCGATCCCCCCCTCCCGTTCGTTCCACGAATTTCCAATTCCCCGTTGATCGAGAAACGTGAGAAAACAACATGGGCGAAACGAGGCGTTGGAACGTGTTACGTGTCGCGAGATAATCGAATCGATCATTTCGAAATAATTTATCGAAAATAGTAGTAAATTACGAAAGATAATTATTGTGAGAAATTATTTGTAAATCAATTTTAAAAAATTAAAAAATTCAAAAAGATTTTCACTAACGCGATATTCAAAGGTTTTAAAGAAGAATTAAAAATTCGAGAATCGGAAGATTTCGAGTCGAAGAATCGCGTATCATCTTTCGAAGGAAAAAAAGGCGAAATTATTTACAAATGAATTTTAAAAAATTCAAAAAGATTTTCACTAATGCGATATTCAAAGGTTTTAAAGAATTAAAAATTCGAGAATCGGAACATTTCGAATCGAAGAATCGCGTATCATCTTTCGAAAGAAAGAAAGGAAGAAAATTATTGTGCGAAATTATTTACAAATCAATTTTAAAAAATTATAAAATTCAAAAAGATTTTCACTAACACGATATTCAAAGGATATTTAAAGATCGAAGAATTAAAAATTCGAGAATCGGAAGATTTCGAGTCGAAGAATCGCATATCATCTTTCGAAAGAAAGAAAGGAAGAAAATTATTGTGAGAAATTATTTGTAAATCAATTTTAAAAAATTATAAAATTCAAAAAGATTTTCACTAACGCGATATTCAAAGGTTTTAAAGATCGAAGAATTAAAAATTCTAAAATCGAAAAGACTTCGAAGAATCGACCGTGTATCATCTTTCGAAAGAAAGAAAGGAAGAAAATTATTGTGCGAAATTATTTACAAATCAATTTTAAAAAATTATAAAATTCAAAAAGATTTTCACTAACGCGATATTCAAAGATTTTAAAGATCGAAGAATTAAAAATCGGAAAGACTTCGAAGAATCGAGCACCGTGTATCATCTTTCGAAAGAAAGAAAAAAAGAAAATTATTGTGCGAAATTATTTACAAATGAATTTTAAAAAATTCAAAAAGATTTTCACTAACGCGATATTCAAAGGATATTTAAAGATCGAAGAATTAAAAATTCTAAAATCGGAAAAACTTCGAAGAATCGACCGTGTATCATCTTTCGAAAGAAAGAAAGGAAGAAAATTATTGTGCGAAATTATTTACAAATCAATTTTAAAAAATTAAAAAATTCAAAAAGATTTTCACTAACACGATATTTAAAGGTTTTAAAAATCGAAGAATTAAAAATTCTAGAATCGGAAGATTTCGAATCGAAGAATCGCGTATCATCTTTCGAAGGAAAAAAAGGCGAAATTATTTACAAATCAATTTTAAAAAATTATAAAATTCAAAAAGATTTTCACTAACGCGATATTCAAAGATTTTAAAGATCGAAGAATTAAAAATCGGAAAGACTTCGAAGAATCGAGCACCGTGTATCATCTTTCGAAAGAAAGAAAAAAAGAAAATTATTGTGCGAAATTATTTACAAATGAATTTTAAAAAATTCAAAAAGATTTTCACTAACGCGATATTCAAAGGATATTTAAAGATCGAAGAATTAAAAATTCTAAAATCGGAAAGACTTCGAAGAATCGAGCATCGCGTATCTTTCCGAAAAAAATCGGCGAAAATTCTGGCGAAAAGAATTCAGGATAAGATCATCGAGAACACGTATATCTAATATATATATATATATAAATTATTAAAAATCGGGAAAGAAGCGAATTAAAAAAAAAAAGGGAAAAAAAAAGGCGAGGGCGTGGAAAAATGTGTAGCAGAAGCGGATCTCTCCGCTTAGGCTCGGCTAAAAACGTTCGCGGAACGAGGCACGGAGGAATGTCTCGTAGCCGGCTCGTCGGGGGCATATCAATTGGCGGCCCTTTGCGCCCGACGCCCCCCTCCCCCCTCCCCCCTTTGCGCGCGATTTTACAACTTCCTCGCGGGACACAAAGCAGCGCGTTCGCCGAACGGAGGAGGACTGACTCTCTCTCTCTCTATATACTCCTCTCCGTCCCGCGTGATTTATCCGCGAGCCGCGAGTCGAATGAGAAGAGAAGTGTGAGAACGGCTTTTGCCGCTTTCCCCTCCCCACCCCACCCGAAAACCGTCGCCCGAAATTCTCCCATTCCCCTCGTTTATCGCGTTCGTGGATCGAAGCGCGCGAGGGGGCCACACGCGCGCCGCGCTATCTCTCCCCATCGAGGAGAGATACGTATCGGGAAAAGGACAAGGGGGGGGTCTGTTTAACGGATTCCTCGGCGTGCCTATTTTCGTGTCCGCTTTTCCATTTCAAATTTCAAACGCGCGGGGGTCTGCGCGAATGTCTGCGCGAGCGAGCATACTCTCTCTCTCTATCTGTAGAATCTCTATCTCTTTCTGTCTGTCCTTAGAGATTGATGAGAGGTCGGTGGCTTCGTTACGTTTTCGATTTTTCGAAGGATGGAGAAGGAACGATTAAAAGTGTGAAGGTATATTTCTTTTCATTTCAAGCATGCGAAATTGTTGCAGGATTTAATTTTAAAAAATAAAGATATATGGTATTATCTCGTCGCTTTCCCATTTTAATACGAATCTCTGTTTTTCTTTTTATCTTTTATTCTTTTTATATTTTCGTCCTCGAACCATGCGAGATTGGTTGATTACGATTTTTCGAAGGATGGAGAAGGAACGATTAAAAGTGTGAAGGTGTATTTTTTTCTGTTTCGAAGAATGGAATGGAGATTGTTGGCAGGGATTGATTTTAGAAAATGGTGATTTGTAGTATTGTTTCGTCGCTTTTCCATTTTAATACGAGTCTGTGAACGTTTTCCTTTTTATCTTTTCGTCCTCGAACCATGCGAGATTGGTTGATTACGATTTTTCGAAAGATGGAACGATTAAAAGTGTGAAGATATATTTTTTTCCGTTTCGAAAAATGGAATGGAGATTGTTAGTTACAGGGATTTTAGAAAATGGTGATTTGTAGTATTTATTGCTATTCCATTTTTTTATCTTTTCGTCCTCGAACGATGCGAGATTGGTTGATTACGATTTTTCGAAGGATAGAGAAGGAACGATTAAAAATGTAAAGATACGTTTCTTTTCATTTCAATTATTTCGAAGGATTTTAAAAAATGGAGATAAGTAATGTATCGTCGCTTTTCTATTTTAATACGAGTCTGTGAACGTTTTCCTTTTTATCTTTTCGTCCTCGAACCATGCGAGATTGGTTGATTACGATTTTTCGAAAGATGGAGAAGATTTTACATAAAATGTAAAGGTATATTTTTTTCCGTTTTGATCTTGGAAGGAGATTGTTGGTTACAAGAATTAATTTGAAGAAGGATGCGAGGTTGATTTTGAAAGATGGAGAATTACTTTTATTTAATTAAAAATGATGTATGATGATCCATTTTTGTTTATCGTGTGGTGTATTTTCATCACGTTTTTCCATTTGAAATTTTAAATTGTTGGTTTTGAAAAATTGGAGGATTGATTTCGTGGAACGAAAAATGATATTTAAAAAAAAAAATTGTGACTCAATTGAAATGGAAGATCGTTGAAGATATTTCGAAGATATTTATTTGCGTTATTTTAACTCATCAAGGCTAATCACGTAATCTTGTAAAAGTTAAATAATAATTATATATGTAGCCATATTTTAAAAGGTTTCAGAAAATTTTTAGAAAAGTTGATCGATTTATTTTCTAAGCGGCTCATTTCCATATTACGTGCGCGTAATAATAATATACCTGCAGCATAACAATGTTCTCGTGTCTAACTCGAAAGAAGTTGTTCTCCTCCTTTCCTCCGTTAAGCGAACGTGATTTCCGGAAAATTTTCATCGCGAGCCGATCAAATTATCTCCTAAGCTACTCGTTTGCATATTATTTACGTATCTCCAATAACTCTTTACAATTCGATATCCTCGATAAATTTTCAGAAAATTGCAACTCGATTGATTTAAACTTCCAACAAACTTTATCAACACAATAATATTCCAACTCCAAAAATAAATCTCTCCAGTTCTCCCTTTCCTCTATTACATTTCCAAAAAAATTCCTTATCGAAAACGAATTCGAAAGAACATTCTACAAAAACTTCGATTTCGATTTATCCTCCCAAATATAAATAATTCCTTCCTTTCTCTCTCAAACTTGAACCTATTCGTACTATTTACATCCAATAACATCGCGATAAAATAAAACGCTCCAACTCGAAAGAAGTGTTGATTACATTTCCAAAAAATTCTTTATCTTAAACGAATTCGAACTCTCATTGAAAATTAATAAATAATCCAATCTTTCAAATTTGGGCGAATCCGCTCCTGTACCATCCAATTCGAAAATTTCCCTTTCTTTCATTACATTGAACATTTCCAAAAAAATTATTCAAAAAAACATTCTATAAAAACGTGATTTCCAGATTTTTTCTCCAATTTTTCATTGAAAATCAATCGATTTATCCTCTCTCGTAATATAAATAATATAAATAATTCCTTTCCTCCATCACGTTTCCAAAATTTCCCTCTTCAAATTTGAATCTTTTGTACCATCTATATCCAATCAAGTAAAGTGTTCTAACTCGAAAGTTTCCCTTTCTTTCATTACATTGAACATTTCCAAAAAAAATTATCGAATTCAAAAAAACATTCTATAAAAACGTGATTTCCAGATTTTTCCCCAATTTTTCATTGAAAATCAATCGATTTATCCTCTCTCGTAATATAAATAATATAAATAATTCCTTTCTTCCATCACGTTTCCAAAATTTCCCTCTTCAAACTTGATCGAATCCCGCCTATATCCAAGAGAATAAAGTGTTCCAACTCGAAAAAGAAGCGTTCCCCCATTACGTGAACGGGGTTTCCGGAGTGACGAGGAGGATCGTCCTCGTTCGAGGAATTTCTCCATCGACCCCGGCGACCCTCCGGCCAGGATTTCGAGCGGCGATTACCATATTTCGAGCAGCCGGTAGCCCGACGCCGAGAGCACGAATAATCCGTGTATTTTCGACCAGCCACGATGGCTCTCGTCGGCTCGCCTCGCCTCGCCTCGCCTCGCTCGCTCGCTCGCTCGCGCGCCACAGCTCGCGCGGCTTCGCTATCGGCCCGCTCTATCTTAACGACGCCAGATCTGTCGTTCCCTGTCCCCCTCCCCTCCCCCCTCCTTCCTCCTCCACGCCGTCTATCTCGAATCTCGGGACAAGCCCCGGGAACAGCCGTATACCCCTCTGGTGGCAGGTACAAGAGAAACTGCCGGAGACGCTGCTCTCGAAATGATTGATCTCTTTCGCCCGTACCTTCCTTACGCATACTTGGTAGCAGCCATCGATTCTCTTTCTCATTCTTCCTTTCTCTTTGAATAGAGATGCGTGTCTTTAACGCACCGAGTTCGAGATCCCGGATCTTTTTTTTTTTTTTTTCGTGCCATTTAATCTTGAAGAGGAATATTGTCTTGTACGTTGTCGTGTACTTACGTTCGAATAAATTCGAGAGTTTCTAACGATTCCAGGATAATTCTCGTTACTTTTTTTCCAATTCTTTCAAAACCTATTTATTATCTAATAATTTTTCTTTCAACCTGTGAGCTTCCCCAATCTTCATTCCATTCTAATAAATATTGTAATAAATATTGTAAATATTTCGAGGGAGGGGGAAATATTGCAATAAATTTTCTAATAAATAAATATTCTGACAAATATTGCAAATATTTCGAGGGAGGGGGAAATATTGCAATAAATTTTCTAATAAATAAATATTCTGACAAATATTGCAAATATTTCGAGGGAGGGGGAAATATTGCAATAAATTTTCTAATAAATAAATATTCTGACAAATATTGTAAATATTTCGAGGGAGGGGAAAATATTGCAATAAATTTTCTAATAAATAAATATTCTAATAAATATTGTAAATATTTCAAGGGAGGGGGAAATATTAACGGTATCAATTTTCGTTAAGCATTGTTGCAAATGAATATAATGAATATTATATTATCAACGACACACGAGCGTATGCCCCCCCCTTCTCCCCTCCTAAATTTCTCGTAGATCATCGCTCGTCGAATTTTCGATATCGCCGTAAGATCGGATCGGTTCGAGAGGGAAGAACCTTGGACGAGTGCAGGGACCCCTGGTTAATCCTCGCCGTCCGATTGTTCGACGTGGCCGTAGGGGAAGAGATTCGGAGACTGTAACGTGTCGGCTTAACGTCACCCAAGACAGTCGCCTATTCCACAGCTTACCCGAGGAGCGATCCTCCTCTCGACTGTTCCTTCCCCAGGAACAACTCGAGGGAAGAAATGGTGCGATGAGTTTCGCGCGTTTTCGTCTCGTTTCTCTTCCAGAGATAAAGAGAGAGAGAGAGAGAGAGAGAGAGAGAGAGAGAGAGAGAGAGGAGAGAGAGAGGAGAGTATCCGAATTTATTCTCTCTGTTGGTGGAGCGTGCACGGCGTCCCATGTCGCTAGGCGGGGCGGAAGGGAGCCCTACGCTTAATTAATGATTACCAGGAAACGTGTCTGGGCCCGGCCTTTATGCCCGGCATTAACCAACGCGAGGATGTCGCTTGCTGGTAAGTCGCTGTTGGTCACTCTGCTTGCCTCGCGCCACCCTCCCTCCCTCCCTACACCCTGATTCTCGCCAGATAAACGTCACGAGGAAACGCGAATCGGGATCTTGTAGCCTTTAACCCTTTCGAGGGTAATGGGATGAGAAGGTTGAGGGGGAGTCGAGGTGAAATAAATGAGGACTCGTTATTTCTTCGTAAAATTATTGGACGAGCCGATTCGATCGAGTAATGGAATAACGAGTTGCAAGATGATTATTTCTTCATCAAATTTTTCTTTCGAATAATTAACGAGTCCATTCTTTGCTTGTAATCGTGGCCGAATTTTGATATCGTTGTTTTAAATCTTTATCTAAGAGTTAAAAAAATTTCTACTCTTTCATTTTCCAAATTCGCATCTTGATCGATCTGAAAAAATTCAATTTATTTAAACTCTCTAATTTACGACTCAATCCTCGTTTAAATTTAGTTAAGCATTGAAAATTATATGTAAATATTACAACGATTAAAGTGTTAAATTGATGCAAAGAATTCGTGCAATAATTGCTTGGAACCGAGTAGTAGTCGGGAGCGGTGCACCGTACTCAGCGATACGTTGAGCGTCTGTCTTCGAAGCGCAGATCGACATAGGCCGATAAGCCGGTAGAGTAGGAGGAAAAAGCCGCGTAAATTCGAACGGACCATTTGCTTGGAGTGCCGGGAGGAGAGGACAGTGGGACCCGTTGTGTCATCGTGGGCCAATTAGGCGAGCTGCAACAAACGGAATCTTATCAAGATCCCGCGAGAGAAATTTATTTTTGACCCGCGAAAACTCGAGAGGAAGGATAAAGGAAAACCGAGAGACAATCCTCGTCCACGAGGAATTATAGCGGATGTAGCGCAGCGAGAGCTATCGAGGTCGACGCCCACCCATAATCCACGACGAAGATTTCCGCAAGCGATCGTTCTTCTCTCCGCGTGAAATACGCCGAGTTCCTGAGAAAAACTCCCAGCAGGATGTCCGTTTTTCCCTCCTCCCTTTGTCTTCCTCTGCTGCTTCCTGTGTCACACGCCGTTGAGCACGCTCCACCCCCGCCTCATCGTCTCTGGCGACACTCTTCGCACGTCCGCCGACTCCACAGAACACCCTAATTGTTGGCACAACAGAGGGTCGAATCGCGTAGACGGAAGGGCTCGAGTGGCAATCCCGCTCGAGTTTATCGAAAACAAACGAGAGACGCTTCGATTTGGGATAAGATTTACTTCGAACCAGCAGTTGTTTTTTTGTTATCGGATTTATCTCTTACATAATGGAATTTTTAATAATGAGGATAAATTATCGAATCATTTTCAAATTATAAATTGTAAAGCAGTTATGCGTTGAAAATAATTATAATTACAATTCGTTTCGTTTATGTATCACAATTTGGTACCGATATATATGAATTAGAGTAAAAATGTTTACTTGCGAGAAAATAAAGACATCCGGCGGCAACCATCGGAACTAGTGAAACGTATTAAAGTCCGAATGAGAAACATTTGGCTAGTGTCTATTCCAGACATATTCGAGGACACGACAATTGCAACGATTTCAGAGATGAAAGTCGCGAAGAATGCGAGTAGATTGTGGTCGTAGAGAAGAAAGAGGATCGAGGAATTAGGTTCCACGGTACGACAATGGATGCTCGAGAGAGGCTCGCCGCGACAATAGCGATCCGATATTACGTTACACGGGCCGGTTTACGATCAGTGGCTTCGACGGTGGCCAAAGAAACGACCTTTTGCCTCTGCTGTTTATCGAAGGACTGCTTTCATTCGCCGGATCTCGTATCCACCGTTTAATACCCGAGTCCCTTTGTCGGCCTCTCCCTCCTCGAAAACATTGTATCGAGTGGCACGGATCTTCCGCTTTCGATCGTTCGCTCCGATTCCGAACGGAAGTCCCCCGATAAATAAAATGCCATATACCCGCGGATCTCTTTTTAAAGAAATTCAAAAAGACCCAAACGATATTTCAAGAGACATGGATTTAGTTACATGGATGGTAAAAATTGGATAACTGTACGTGTGTTTTTACACACACATAGAATAATATATTCGTTAATATATTCGTTTTGGAGGGTTAATTCTAAAGAAAAAAACAAAAAAAACAAAAGTGTCAATTGAAAATTATTCGTTAAATTGTAATTTCATGTTTGTAGATAATCTTTATCTTTGTCATATTGCGATTTCACAATATCTGTGTCTCACTTTATCTTATTCATTTAATACATAAATTTCAATCAATATTATGTTTATTTTAGCTTCCAGAATCAATTCTCTAAATATATTAACATCCTATATGCATAAAGAAAATTCAAACTCTGATTAAATTATAAGAATCAATTCCATTACAATTGTCGAGCAATAATCCAATTTTTACTATACATATACCGAAATGTATTTAAGAGGATTCATTGCTCGAATCCGATCGAAAGACTGGTTCATTAGTCGTGGCTAGGGATCCAGCCGAGAAAACGTCTATGATGGAGGTTATGTATGATCGATTACTTACGTTGTGCAGTTTGTAATAGAGGCCGCACGCGTTGCAGACTGGCTCTCCGGCCTGATTCCTTCGCCAGAGCGTGGTGGTCGCGGTCTTGCAGTTGGCACAGCTGGTGCCCGCCCGCCTCGCCGCACTCTGCAGCGACAGTTTTGGAAAAGAAAACACACAGATATCACACCTGTAACGTATTGGAAACCGAGTCGTTCCAATTTCGAAAATATTTAAAGAACGACTCGGTTTTATCTAATAATCTAAATGATTTCGTTCGAGTTAATCCTTTGTCTCTAAAGATCATTATGTTCCATTACAAAATAATATATAAAGATGCTTTACATCCTGATCAAAACCGTCTAATTTGCAAAATAGAGTCTACCAGAAATTCTGTCTTATAAAATAGGTTATGTTTCTATATTATATTTATATTACGTAGGCGACTTGCAAGACAAAATTTCGCATCAGAATGCAAAACACTATTGTACTCGGCATTTAAACTATTAAAATTTATTGTCTCTGACAAATTGCCATTAATTACACAACGTTTAACGATACACAAATATTTACACTACACACCGTTCTACACTATTGTTCAAATAGCAAAAAGGATCGAAGACGCAAGCGCGAATAAATATTTATCTCTTCATAACCTCTTCATAACCTCTTCACAACACTTTCCAAAGATTTCTTGCCAGTTTTTCTAACCCACAGAGTTATTCATGGAAGAAGAATCGAAAAGCTTCCAGAATCAAGAAGCCACGAGAAGAGCCGGGATCGCGTGAAATCGGCCGCCCTTAATCCCCCGGGTTCAGAGGATTGGAAACGCGAGCCCGTGTTCATACCTGACCCGGGATCGTGAAAGGATCCCATCTTCTCTCTACACCTGTTTCCCCATCGACGAAGGTATACCTCGCCTCATTTCCGTCTCGACAGTTACCACTTATACAAATTCCATGGACCCACTTCTCGCAACTTTTCACGTAGGAAGCTTCTTCCTTCGATAGTTTCCATTCACCGGCCACTTAACCTCCTCTCAGCGCGGAGAAAAGAGATCAGGTCGTGCGCATTGTCGCCGCGCAGGCGGAACGGAGAGGGGGAAGTTCTTCTAATGGAAAACCGATTGAAAGCTGTTTGAGCGAAAAACTCGCCATCGAAATTGCACCCCTCTTTGTGAACTCGTCACAATGAATCTCTCGAGCGCGTGTCCACGAATATAAAATGTCCTGTTTTCCCTCTTTTTCTTCGCTGTCTCTGACGTATCTTTCACTCGAGAGTGCTCGAGGACGAGGTGGGACGTGCCCCCTTTGCATTGTCGGCACGATGTAACCGTTTTCGAGTATCTTTCTTTTTTCGATGGAACGGTGGGATAGAGGGCGCTGTCGGATGAAGTACGTTGATGAAGTGCGCCATTTTTAACTTGCATTACGTATTGGATACGTGGATAAGTAGAAGTATCTATATATGGATTGTGACAGCGGCCTTTTTTAACGTGTGATCCAGAATTAATGATCTGTATTTTAAATATACAAATTTTAATCTTGGGGATTGGGGAATTTCTTAATATCTTTTAAGACAGATAATTCTCTTATTATAATCAAATAATCATTTTATAAAAATTTAAGGATTTAGGGATTTAAAAATTGAAACATAACATTTAGAGATTTATGATCCAAAAAAAAGAATGCAATACAATTGTTTAAACAATGTAATCTATACGAATTCGTCGATTTTTCGTATATATCCTTATATTTATTTACCTCGTAATAAAGATATATTACGTAAATTATATAAACTAATAGCAAAGATAAATCTTTCCTCGACTCGAACGAATTTCTGATCCGGAAAAAAATAAAAATAATAAAATTCTTTAAGCAAACGCAATAAAAATTTTGATTGATCCAAATCAATGGATAATTAATTACATGGGAATTCGATACTGGACTTCTGGTCGCCCCATTGAAGACTGAAAAAACGAAGCCAACCATCAACGTGGAAGACTGTTTACACAGTCGGTGGGCGATACGAAGGGTGGAGAGAAAAACGCGAGAGGGAGGGGGTGGCTCGACGCGGTGTGTAATCATGGCTTATCTGACCGATCTTATCGGGGTTGGCGCGTAGCAAAAGGGGTCTGCAGGGTGCTCCGGGCCCCGGCGAAACCCCTCTGCCGTGGAATCAATACGCGGAGAGAGCCAGCTCATCAATATAGAGGCCCCCTATCTGCTCTAGATCTTTCACACCCTCGCCGCGTCCAGCCTTTCACCTTTCTCGCGCCCGCCGGCCTACACAACACGTGGGGGTGAAAATCGTCCGAGGTCTTCTGGCTCTAATGGTTATTAAACCGACCTCTGCCCAACGAAACGAGTTTTCGAATAATTAATCCGCAATTTAAGAGGTGGCCGAAGATTTTTTGGAATTTCTTTGCATCGCGGAATTTTGCGAATCAGATCATTCACGCTATATATATATATATATATATATATATATATTATATAGCGTGAATGATCGAATATTCTAAAGAGATAAATTTTTCAAATTTCAAAACGGTGATGGTGAATTCTCTCCTCTCTCGAAGAATCAAATTAAAATCGAGAACGCATCCAGGGACAAAATCGATTTGGACAGAGCGTTCAATTTGGAGGATGACGCGAGAACAACAAGTGAAAGAGGAGCCGCGGTTCTGCGCGGACGAAAAAGGGGCGGCAAGAAGGCCGACAGGAAATAAAAGCACGAGCGTGCCGTGGTGGAAAGGAAGAGGAGCCTCCCTTCGGCGGAGGGACCGGAGAGACCAGGTTTGCGCGGATGGAGAGGGAAAAATAAAATCGACGCGCGAGTCTCGAGGCATGGACAGGAGGAGGGCAGGAGGAGGAAGGGGCGAGGAAAGAGAGAGAGAGAGAGAAAGTGACGTGGGCCAGAGACGAGCAAAACGAGATAATAAGGGAACAAGACCGGCAGAAAAATCGAATCGAAATAAAAGGTAAAGTGAAGGGGGGACGACGTCGAAGGAGCGGTGCGCAAAGGAGGGGAGGGCAAAGTTGGGCAGCGTGCAAAACGAACGAGAGGATGAAACGTAGATGGCCACGAACTTCAGAAATGTCATATCCGTCAGTGTCCACGGTTGTGTGCCTCCTCGAAGGCAACCGGTTCCCGGGCTGCCTCTCGCGGGGCTCGGTGTCGCCCCCACCCTTGCCACCCCTGCGAACCACCATTACACTACCAATCTCTTATCTTCGATTCGACAATTCTTTGCCATTCCCTGTGAGTACGATTTTTAAAAAATACTGGCCAAGAATTGGTGCTGCGAATATATAAAATTTAAAATGGATGCTAAAATTAACAATGGATCTCTGTACGTGCAGAGATACGTAAATGAAAGAAAAAATGATAGAGTATAGAATAACAAATTCTACACTCTTACGATTTCTGGAATAATTTTATTTTAAAAAAGAAGCCCCAAGAATTAATGCAGTTGTTAGTCGAAGACTTGGAGCTCAACCTTCGATGATAATCCGAATCTCTTAACAGAGTTGTTGATCTCTTGCTTATGCACGAGATTTCGAATTAAAATTGGTAAATTCATAAGTAAATAATCTCTGTATCGGACACACGCGGACCGATGCATTTTCTCGCATTGCGTTTAGGGGACAATTGAACAAGAGGTTTTCGATTGTTCTCCTACTAGCTCTCTAGTCTCGCGTGATTCCACGGAACCAGTCTTCTCGCGGCCAATTCGATCAAGGCCGCCTCCCGAGGGGAATATCCTACGCAGTTCCAACCGCCTAATCGCTCAACAATGCGTGCACGGGTGTCCCGGTTGAGCAGTCGCTCGTTTGCCCGCCGCACGATCCTTCTCGTCCAGCTTTATTCCCGGCCAATTTTATTCCCAGAGAAAAACCCACCCAGCCTTCTCCTCGTTCTCCTTCCCACGGGAAATCGATCCAAATCAAGTGTAGATATCCGAGATTGAGGTTAGGTCTTCGTTCTAATTTAAGATACGAGATATATTTAGTATTTGGTAACTTACTTCTTGTTTATCATTTACGAATAATACACCTCCAATCGACGTTTTATCCAAATTAAATAATATCGGTGTGTGAAATTCATTCGCAAATTAAAGCCGGTAAAAGTGTAAATTCGCTTTAAGGGGATCGAATAAAGATCGATAATCCTTCCATTTTTCACTCGCAAGGCGCAACAACGAAGGCAGGTGGCGCGCTGATCGTTTTCGTCCGCGGGAATCTAATATCGCGGGGCGGGTTAAGCGAAGAAAAAGAGAGGAGGGGGAAAGGGGAGGGGTGATCCTTTGGAAACCGGATCGTACGTGACTCGAGACGATTTTTCAAAGTTAATTGCCGGCGAGTTATCGATCGCTCGTGACAGACGGCGCGGGAGTAATTATTATCGTTCTCCGATCCAATATCCCCGAACTCGAAACCAGCCTCGAAATCGTCACTCGCGCGCGTCCTTCTCCTTTCGATTTCTCGGAACAGCTTGCATAAGAACATCCGATCGTCTCGATCGATATGATAGCAGTTACTTGTACCGATTATTAATATACATTTTCTATCTTTCAATGTATCCAAGATATAATTTTTTTTTTTTTTTTCTTTATTAGGTAGATTCGTTGGCAAGTGAAAATGGATTTCTGAAAAATCTTTGATCATAAAATTTATTTCCAAATTAACCACTTTCCAGTCCAATCTGATTTTTACCTTCGTTATTCGCTAATTGCGTTACGATTTAAGGTAAAAATACGACAATTCTATTATCCTCGTTACATTAGTAATAATTTTCGTGTATCTCTATCTTCCAATGTATAATTTAATCGTGGAGTATAATTTCGAAAGAATATTTCACAATATCCATTACTTCCAAATTAATCATTTTCCAGTAATCTGATTTTATCTTCGTTATTCAGTAGTTGTGTTATAATTTAAAGTAAAATAATACGATAATCCTCCCTCGTTACATTCGATGTATCCGATCGAAGGGAGGAAGGCGAGCTGTGCCCCGATTGTTCGAGGATTATTCCGCGAAAAGCAGCCAATTCGGCGAAAGGCATTAATCGATCCCGATGAAAGACGCGCTGTGGTACGCGGCTACGATCGTTAATCACCCTATCAGGTTAATTAATAACGCTCGACAGACGCATCTTGCGTGGATCGGTATCGGTAGCGCCGACCCCGTTTCCTTTTCCTCCCGTACCGTTATCGCGCACCGCACACGGATTGGAAGCATCATTGTCGTTGGGTTCGCGCCTTTGTTTGCCCGTTGGGCGAATCATCGATAACGATAATTCTATTCTGCGACGATGATCTCGTACGAGTGTGAAAGTTGGAAAGAATATTTTAAAATTTATGATCCGTGAAATTACTGATGAAAAACTTAAAACACGTGGGAATCAATAGATCAATCAAATTTAAATTTCAAAATTTGATCCCGTTCACAGGACAAGATTTATCCAAAGTTTCTGCAAAGGCGATTTAATTCAAAGATTCTAAAATTCCCGGAATCCTTTACACAATTATTCCGAGAAGAAGCATCTGCTTAAGGACACGGTCGATCTCCCCCCCCCCCCTCTCTCTCTCCTTCTCTCTCTCTCGTTTCCTTTCTCCTCCCGATTTTATTTATTCCCCTATCACGGGGTCCGAGCCGCATCGGCATACGAGCAATTTGTATCCCGATGAGAACAATGTTTGTATCGAGGTTGTATCGGCGCACTCCCTCCGCTTCTAGTCACGATTTAGTCAAGGATACATCGTTCGATCGTTATCGGGTCTACGCTCGTAAAACGATCGTTTACTCGTATACTCGTACACCGGCCGAGATCCCGGCCGGAAAAGTCTCGATCTCTCTTATACGGCTGGCCGCGGTCGGCCGGCCGGCCTGGTAATCCTCCGATTTACAGCAATTCTCTTTGAAAACAATGGGGAGGGGCATCGATTCGACGCGCAGTTCCCTCGCGGCGAACGGCACTCAACGGCAGGGGGACCCTGATTTTATTTTAATTGCGTTTCCGATCCCATCGCGCCTCTCATACACGCGATAATTTATGCCTCCTAAGTTTCAGCTTATATATAACGCGCCTGCCTGTGTATACGATACGCA
Source organism: Apis laboriosa (assembly GCF_014066325.1). NCBI lineage: Eukaryota > Metazoa > Arthropoda > Insecta > Hymenoptera > Apidae > Apis > Apis laboriosa. The sequence goes on from NW_025223501.1 coordinate 1,836,762, forward strand.
AATATTCCTCTCTTTATCTCTCTTCCCTCTTTCCCTATTTTTCTCCCTGTTATTTCCCCTCCCCCCCCCCTCCCCGTAAGAAGGAAAGAATTTCGAAAGATTTCGGGCTATGCGTTAAAATTGAAGAAGGGCGGCGATTGGCCGAGACCTGTTACGCGGGGGCCAATTATCGGGTAGGTCGCGCGGGATGCGCGCGCATACGGGGATCGGGCAGCAGGCGAGCGAACGGTTTACGTGGCCGGCCAAAGCGTTCGATACATACGAAAGGAGAGACGAACGCGCGAGGCGTCGTACCTCGCCTACCGGGCCAACTAACTCGCGCTGCACTTATATTCAACCGCGTATAATACAACGTGCCGGTGGTACGGTGCGCTTGTGACTGTGACAAGCAGTGGTACCACATTCCTAACACTAGCGCGCGCGCTCGACCCGCCGCTGCTCTCGGTCCACGCACGCTCTCTCATTCCCTTTTGTCTCTCCTCTTTCTTCCTCCCCCTCCCCCCTCCGTACCGCCGCCGCCGCCTCCTCCTCCTCCTCCGCGATCTTGCTCGCTCTTTCTCTCTCTCCCTCGTCACCCGTCCTCCTCTCGTCCTCGACACCAACGAGATACAGAGAAGGATACGAAACGCGATTCGAGGGTCCCGGTGTGCAAAACGCGACAGAAACTACGCGCTACGCGCGCGTATACGAGAGAAATATTCGTTGCCGGGATTGTCGTCGTGTTTTCCACGATTCCTTGTGATTCAGCTAAGGAGAGGAGGGAGAGCGTGGCTGGTACGGGTATATACGTGTATATACGGACTGCCTTGACGAGGTCGTGTGATAATAGTATATTTTATTGTCGGCCACGTGAACACGGTCTGATTTCTTCTTGATTTTAATATTTATGCGGTCACGGAAAGCGGCCTCGTGTTTTATTGTGCGCTTTTAATTGGCCGTTGGCCGGGCACTCGAGAGTGGAAAAGGCAAATAATCGTGATCGGATATCGAGAGCCAACCACCTCTGCATTAAAGTTTCATTGATATATATATATATATTGAATATCTCAACTCGAATGAAGAATTCGTATTAACTTAACTTCCACGCATTTTTCTTTCCTAAACGTTTAACACGATAAACTTATTTTTCTGACAACTTTTCACCTTTCCACTCGTCTCCGGCCGACTTGACATAGGCCAGAAGTGATCGAGCCAACGAGAGGGAAATCGATTCAGAGAGGAGTGGACGCGTTCCACGAATCTTGCCACGGGTTCTCACGTATCGACAGTGCAACAGGAGGCAGTTGGTACGCGCTCTAGCCACGAGTATGCCGGCCAATCTATATGATAAACAGCCTAGTTACGCGGACACGCGTTCGATTAAATAAATCGGTTAAAACCCGGCCTCCAAGTGTCGATGCGAATTCGGATTCGAATGGTGCGGATGAATCGCGCGGATGAATTTCACGATGACGCTTTATTCCCGCGATTCATCGATGAATAATATTCTATTAAGGGGAGTTGCATCGCGACCGATCATTGCTTGGTAATTGCAATTTATGAGTTACTAATCTTGGCTCGGTTGCGAGAACACGTTTAGTTTTATCGGTGTATTAAAAACTTTAAAGAATTTCCTGAAACAGAAATTATTTATTTATTTATAATTTTAAAAAAATGTTAGAAAATCAATTTAGTAATGATATTAAAGGTGTAGACAGAGATTTCAATTTTGCAATTTACGTTGCAAATATCTATCAAAGGATCTTGTAACAGATTAACCTCGATGCTCCAAAAGTACAACAAAAGAGCTGCTATCCACAAAAATATCTAATCGAATTTCGAATTACTCTTTATCGAAAAACCTAAACTCTTGCCAAAAATATCCTGATGACGAAAGAACTCATCGCTATTTGCAAAAATCAATAATCAACCACGCGATAGACACACACACACACACACACACACACACACACACACACATTGCATCACATTGTTAAACCTCTGATAAAATCTTGACAACTCCTGTACAGAGATATTCAACCGGAACAAGTTCAAATCCGCCTCTAACCGATCAATTTAAAAAAAAAAAAAAAAAGAAAACCAACGGCGTCCAATTAATCCACAGCACGAGTCGAAGAGAAACGGGGCGTCGAAGCGCCTTTCCTTCCCTCTGGCCACGCTCGCGAACGAAGAATTTTCCTCCGGATTCGATTAATTCCTTAATTGCTTTTCCTCCAAATAAATCAATCCGGCCACCCCGGGGATTTATTGCGCGAGCGCGTACTCGCGGCGCGACGATGCCGTTTTCCTGCTGCCAGAGAGGCCGGGAGGACGAGACATTGAACAGACCTTGGGTCCACAGCCGGCCAACCTTTCACTCATCTTCCATCCGCTCGACGCGGATCGACGTGGCAAACGATTTTCACCGCGGTGGTGCAGTGAACACAGTCGATACACACGGCCACGCCGCGATCGAAACTCTCTGCCTTTCTAATCACTCGAGCCAGCCTTAATTCGTCATCCAGGCCTCGGTCGACGTTTACACCTGGCCGACTCGAGTTCCTTATCGTTCGACGCGCACGAATCGCGACCGAATTCCCGACTTTCCTGCCGATTCTTTTCCAATCGCTCGCCTCGATTCGAGAGAAACTTGATAATTCAACTGTAATAAAGCTCAAATCGAAACGAAATCTAAAATCTATCCACTCTCGTTTTGTTTTAGCGATTATTTAGATTATGAAACTATGATAACTATGATAACTGTTCGCATCCGGTTATTATTATATTTTCTGTTCACAAATGTAAATACAAATTAATTATTAATAAACGATTCGATTGATCTAATCTTAACTTATTACGTCTCCCCTTAAATGCTACTGTGCTATTTTTCCAGAAATTTATTTCATTCACTCGATTTACTTTCTGCACTGTTTTACTTTCAACTGTATCGTTACACACATCGAGTAAATTAATTGCAAATAAATTAAATCGTTGATAAAAACACTCTTAAACAAATTTTCCAACTTTTCTGGAAACACGATCAAAAAACTGATTCCACCGATATAAAAACAATTTTCCCCGATGCACTTGCTCGAACGTATCACTCCTGCTTAGATCTCGCAAATCCTATAATGCCCTCCTCCTCGAGACGATCCCTCCGAAAGCAACGAGAGCGCGACAACGGTTGCTCCCAAGAACAGACATGGAAGAGATAAAGAGCAAAAACGAGAGAGAAGAGAGAGAGAGAGAGGGAAAGCTACGAATCCCGAGTCCACGCGGGGACACGGTGAATTTATTTAAATTGCGAGCAATGTTCCAGCGTGTTCAGCAGCTTCTTCTGGGTCCCGGCGCAATCGAAATCGAGCAAAACGAGCAAGGAAAGCGTGCTGGATCGCCAGGTTTATACATAAGGCGGCCAGAGAGAGAGAGAGAGAGAGAGAGAGAGAGAGAGAGAGAGAGAGAGAGAGAGAGAAGTCGAACGGTGGGTTCGCCCCGTGGGACAACGCCACCGAACCACCTCCACCGAGCGTCCTCTCGCTTCTTCTCCCTTCCCTCTCCCCCCCCCCCTTTCGTGTTTTTCTTTTTCCGAACACATCGAAAAAAAAAAGTTCCTCCATCGAAGACATTAAACGAGAAACCAAAACCCGGATGGAACCGACCCATACGCTCGCGGATTGCCGCGAGAACAAGAGGAGGGAGGGAGGGTCTCATATACCCGCGCGGAAGAATTATTATCGCGAAGATTATAAGAGGTTGGGGCAATAAAATAAAAAGAGAACGGAGAAGGTACAAGGAACGGTAGTGGCGATTTTTGCGGGGCAACGACAAGGCCGAGGGAGGGGAGGAGGGGAGGAGGGGAGGAGGAGAGGGAGGGAGGGAGGAGTAACGTCGTTAAATAGATACCCAGAAGCCATCGAGCCGGTTTCCGGCTTACGCGGCCGGCTGTAAGCGCACCTCGATCGGGATCCCTATCCTCGAAGGATTATTAATTGGATACGGGAGGAATTAAGGAATTGTAATACGTTCGATATTTTCGATGGAAATTGTTTCGAGAGAAAGAGGGACGAGGATATGGAACGCGCGTCGATTGTGTCTTTTGGAAGCGAGAGAGTGAGAGAGAGAGAAAGAGAGAAAGAGAGAGAGGAGAGAGGGAAAGAAAATTACAGCGCAGAATCCCGGCCAGACGTAACGGTACGCGTCGAAGCAACGAAATAAAGCAACCGATAATTAGTTGCCGTCGTACGGAATTCTCTCGTACCAGAACCGTCTACCTACTAATTGCAATCGGTTCAGAAGCTCGTCCTTCTTTCCATTCCTTTTGCATCGAATGAAATCTCTTATGAGAAGATAGATAGGAGACGTGCGAATATATAATATTTGTACGTAGGAGAAAAATGAAAATATCATCTTTAAAAAATCATCAATTTTTAGGAAAATGCTTGAGAAACTTCTCATAATTCGAATGCAGTTTTTAGATGTTACCGATCAAAAATTCTAAAGTTAAATCCTCAAGATTTAAATCCTCAAAAAAAAAATCACCGATCGTTCAATTTTTACAAGAAGCTTCCTCACGACGAATTCAAAATTGGCGCCATTTCTCGCGCGGAGGAGACGGAGGCAGGAACCCGGGCGAAATAAAGTGGCGTATTTACACGATGAGGGCCACGGTATGCACGTTTACGTTCGGCTGTAAATTGCACTGTAAATCGTGGCCTGTTATTTGGGCCGCGGAGCTGGGTCCGAGCGAGCGAGAGAAAAGTGGAATATGGAGCGGGACAAAGAGGCGCACGGGCAGGTTTATGGGGCGCGAGATGATTTACGGGGCGATAGTTGAAAACAACTCTCGCGCATCAAAGGACGCTTAAATTACCGCATCTTCCACTTGCCTCTAAGTGCTACCATGCGATAGACAATGGGTTAATAACGTGTGCCTGGGAGAACGGCGTTTCCTTGGCGTGTCCCGAACAGGCGATTAGGATCTTGGATATTTCGAGAAACTGGAGTTCCCGAATCTTTCATCGAATCTTCGTTGGGGGGAATTATTATTTCGTCGATGGCCACGTTGTGGATCGAAAGAAAAAGAAATTATGAAAAATTGATTCGAAAGGCCCTCTCTTCAACTTAACGTAATATAACGCGATAAAAAGTTAAAACATGTGATACGTAACGTAGCATATCATCATACGGAATACATTTTTAAGTAAATCTCACCATGGATGTTCATTATCCGCGTAACCTCAACTTATCCAAACAACCAGTTTCCCGATCAATCGATCCTGTAATAACCTCTATCGACAAAAAGAAAAAAGCCTGTAAGAAAATCCACTTCGATCGTACCTAACCTCGAATCTCGAACCGGCAACTCCATCACACGATATCTACCCTACGTACCGATCCCTAAATCTTCGATCACTATCTGCTGGAAGATTTCAGTGACTCGAATCATTGCCACCAATTAAACGCGACGAACCGAGGGGAGGAGTGGAATTCGACACGAAAAAGAAACCGACGCACGAAAGAGACTAAAGACGAATGGAGAAATAAACAGCGGTCGACGCGACGCGTCGCGTCAAACGAGCGTACTAACGTTTCCTGGTGGCTCCGCGCCGCGCGCAATTAAGGTCAGCTCTTTATACACTCAACGAGGTGACACGAGATTCGTTATAGTTTTGCCGAGATGGTGGAGAGTGAGAGAATGAGAGACAGAGAAAGAGAGAGAAAAAGAGTTCGCGCGAAGCTCGTTCAGCTGCCTAAACAAATATAAAGCTCGCCGGCCTGTTCGTTAATTATTACGCCAGCAGGAAGCGGCGCCGGCACGATCGAGCGGCGTACCACAATGCAGCCAGTTACACCAGGATGCGTTCAAATGCATTGCACCGCTGCATGTGTACCACCCACGCGCGCGCGTGTATATGGGACACGGGCATTAAGGTCGCATACTAAATTCCAAATTAATTTTCGCTCTATCGCGGACCGAACGCCCTCCCCCGTCATTAAAATACATTACACAGGAAATTAATCGCGGGACGGCAGTGCTCCGATTCCGATGTGAGCCGTTTCCTCTAACTACTAAGCGTCCTCGACACTTTCTCCCTACGAAAACGGGGAGGAACGCGTGGGTCGTGAGTTACGAGGTTGAAATTCTGTTTTTAGGGCCTCGAGGATTCGAAATTGGTAAACGATCGTATTATTTGTATACTTTGGATTTGATTCTTTTGGAGATTGGTTTGAACGTTTTTCATGTGATGGAGAAAGAAGTTTTTGAAGAAAGAATCTTGAAACAATTTATTTTGATCGTTTTTGGAGATATTAATTGAAAAAGAAGTTAGATGGAATTATTTTAACACGTTATCACGAAAATTCTCGTGTTTCTTGCTCTGGCAAATCTTGTTAACTTGATCACGATATTTTTCTGAGATTTTTCATCGTTGTTGACAAAATATGACATTATATGAAATTGACATTATATGAAAAAAAGCTGGATATTTTAAACGAAATTAAATTCTCATTCCTGTTTGTAACAGAAGAAGAAGAACGATATTTTTCCACCATCAGCTATTTCCTGTCTCACATCGTTCGTAACTGAATGTGCCAAGAAAAAGCCTTACCTGGCATAAATAGCAAATAACAAGGTAGTATACTGCCTTAAAAGAGGAGTGTTCCCTGTCCTCGATGTACGTAAACTCGAGCAAAAGAAAGGAGGGAAAAAGGAGGGTGAATTATGGCGGGCCACCCCTATCTACGCTGGTACAATGCATAAAGCACGCGCGTTCCGCGTGCGTGTGTGTCCTGTGGCCGCGATTCAGCTCTCGAAACTCGATTTATGACTTTGGTTCTGAAACTGTTCAAGAGGCTCCCTTTCCCCTTCCCAACGGACCAACTTAAACGCTACGCATGCGATCGACCGATTCTTCTCTTTGTCCCTCTGTAGCTCCTCTTTCTCCCCGTAATTACCGCGCCTCCGCTTAGGACACGTCCTTCTTTTATCACGATACAAATAATCTCACAAATTTGCGGAATCTTGGAATCGTTGCAATTCGCGAAATCGAAGCGAGAAACGCGTGGAAAAACTCGAATTATTAGGTATCGTTGTTACACAGATACGACGAGTTTGTGAGGTTAAGCGCCATCTCCAATTGTCGTGATTTAAAAGTTTAATTCTCGAAATTAACAATTTTTCACGTTTGAAAGAAATTTGAATGATTTCGATTTTTAAACAATTTGCAAAATTCTTGAATCTCCGTTCGTTTAGAGAGAAGAACGAGCATCGATCCCGCGAATCCGAGACACAGTCTCAACTCTCTTATGACATAGAATAGCTTCTCGATTTCAACCTCCACGGCTCATTGTTGCTCCGGGATAGTGGCGCGTATGCGGCTTTCCGCAAGGATAGCCATCTACGATTCAAGGCGTTACAAGTAAACGGTCCCGACACGACATAAATCTCCACCGGCTCGATCTTTCAATAGCGAACTTCGTTCGACACGGATTTCCACGTATTCTCCCAGCCGAGCGTCCCGCCACCTTGTTTCCACCTTGATCTTTTCCTCCGCGAAGCAGGTGAAGCTTGCGCAATCAAATTCCAACGAATAATAAACTGCGAACTGTTTCGATTCGGTACTCTTCTCCTTCCTTTTACACAATATTCTTCCCAAATATTCCTTCTTCGCGAGATTTTACGAACACTCACGTCGCGCATGCGCACGCGAAAAACGTATCGCGCATTCTTTTCCTTCCTTTTTCATCTTTTTCTCCAAATATACATTCTCACCAGCTTTGACGAATTTTCGTATCGCGCATGCGCATACGAAGATAGAGAAATATCTTTTTCCTTCTTTTTAGAGAATACGCATGCGTGAAATATAGCGTACTCTTTTCGTCACTCTTTCATCTTTTTCTTTTAAAATATTTTGCAAGATTTTACGAATATTCACGCTACGCATGCACACGTGAAAAAATCCGTCGCGTATTCTACTTCTCTTTTTAACCTTTTCTCCAAATATTCGTCCTTAGAAGCTTTTATGAATTCTCACATCGGGCACGCGAATAAACATAACCTCCACCACCGTTCACAAGCGCGTACGCATGTTTTTTTAAATTCACTGTCCACAGCGCGAGGACGGCGGACAATTTGAATAGATACCGTTTCTCTCCGGGGCGGAATTAGAATATTGAGATCGGATGAATTGTGAAGTGACTGCAACGCGATTACCAAGTGAAATTTCACGGATCACTGTCCCTGCTCCGGGATTCTCGTTGAATTGCAAAAAAAAAAATAGAACCACGGACTCGATATGGGGAAAAAAGTCGAATACGGTATTCCTCGTTTGGTTGAAGCGCGTTACGGAGAAATTATTCTACGAATATTGCCGAATACTACGCCCCAATATCTTCTCCATTCCTTTACTCCCTTTTTATCGAAATTAGTGTAAATGATAATTGAACTTTTACCCTCTCGACGCAATTGTCTACTATCTAAAAATACCTGTCGAGCGTGAGGAATTCCATCGTGTAAAATATATTCGTTCGTATTAAACGTTGAGCAAACTACCGTCTAATGATCGGTAAAACGGTTGCTCGTAGATAGCAGGCGCGAAATGATAGGAGGCAAAGGCGACGCGGGATAATTGCGATTCGCTGTCCATAATCCGCAGTTAGATAATATATGGTATATGTATATATATATATATGTATATATACATATATATACATATATATAATAGGACGACTAGCAACCCGATTATCATACAGTCGAGCTGCGCGCGTGTAGACACGTGTATACACACGTGTGTGGTCCCCCAGACGAGAGCGAGCGCGCACGGCTCGGCTCGATGCCACTTTAATGGCATCATCATCATCATCATCATCATCATCATCCTCGTTCACGGCCTCAAACACTATGTTACGCGATTTCATTGACTTAACTGATTTCTGTAATTTTGCAATTAACGAGCCGCGTCCGGAACGAATAAATCGTCGATCGAGCGAGCAATCGTCGTTCTCCTCGCGCAAACGATATCGTTAATGCCATTCAGCCGCAGGTATATCCGTAACGCTTCGATGGAAAAAATGACACCGCGACTGCGCGATTAATTCTTTTTTCCTTCTTTTTTTTCTTTTTTTTTTTTTTCAAGTCGACTTTTGAATCGTTTCTTTTTAATTCCTTATCGCGTTCGAAACGAAAGATAATTTTTCGAATTAACGAGGAAAAAAGATTCTTATTTTTCTCCGCGAAGGAAAAATAACGCGAGTATATGGCGAAGTAAATCACGGGATTACAAAGAAGAGGAACACCTTCGAGACGCATTTTTCTATAGAAAAATCTAGCATAGAAAGAAGAATATATATATATATATATATTCTTGCAAATGGAAGGGTATATGATAATAATAAAAGTACCTGTGAAACGGTCTAAATGTCACTATTACGTGTACGATGTGTTTCGCGTTAATAATTCAACGTTCAAATATACACGGATAAAATCGACGAACGTGGAAAATGAAAATATTCATTCGATGGAACACGCTTTCCTCGACGTCCCCTTGAGAAACGATTGGCAAAGGCTATTAATCGCGTCGAGAGGATGTGCAACTTATCCACACCGTATCCATTTAACATCATCGATATTACACGCGTTATATGGAAATTGCTCGAATTTCCCGTTCGTTGAAAAATTCGGAAGAAAAAAAGAAAAAGAAAATCGCAAGGACACCGATCAACGATCATGGCCGGATCGAGGCACGATCGAGAAGAACAGGAATCGACGTTCGGTCGGCCGCGTGCTCGATATGCAAATGCGCGCCAGCCGACCGAGATATTTAATTCAACTTCCAGGTAAGAAATTGCGACGATTGTTAATTCGTATCGACGACATTCGTTCGACATAGGCGGTTAACGACAGATTCGAATTTTGAGCTCGAATTAAAAAGAAGCGTAGTAATTGTTGGATCGAGGAAGACATGAGTAATCGTTCTTGGGAAGCAACGGCTGCTCTCGATGCGACCAGGAAAAATTTTAATAACGAAATGGTAATAATCTCAGGCGTGCCCCGTCTGACCAGATGGAGATCGCTTCTTTGATACATCGAGTTAAATCGCGCATTTTCCTCGAGAATTGCGTGGGAAAAATGAATTCGTGCGGATCTAGAATTTTTTTTTAAAAAGCAGCGAAGCTTTTTAAGATTAGAAAAAATATTTACTTGGAAATTATTTACTTGGAATTTCGCTCGCGCTTCCTTCCCAACACAACGCGTATACCTGCAATATCGGGCAAGAGAGGCCTCGTCTATCTCGCGGAGAAAACCGCGTGTTAAGTGTGTTAAGTGTGCTCTAGTGAACTTTTAGTCACGGCCACACCCAGCCTCCGTCCGAGGCAAGGCTGGACCTCTTACACACACCCACACTCGGCACCGTGTGCTTACTTTCGTCCAGGCGTATCCGATGTACCGGGTGGCCAACGTGAAAGGACGAAAGAGAGATCCCACTCTTTTCGTGGGGAAGAAAACACAACCTGATAAAACAACCGTGAAGAAAACCGCGAAATCGAGTAATTTCCGAAAAAAGTCTTAACTCGAATAAGATGTTAAGGGAATTCAATTTAGATCTAAATTCTAAGGATCGCCAAAATCGGAGCGGATTTAGAGAATTTTTGAAATTTTAAAGTTTAAGAATTTTCGATCTGAAACAATGGTTCTCAAATTTAATCGAAACGAATTGCAAAGAAAATAATCTCAATCAATTTTTTTTTATACAATTTACACGCAATCGCGTTTCCAAGATTGATTTGTCACATTCTGTTGTCGAAAATAACGTTACTTATATTCATCATTCGAGTGGAAAAAGAGACTTGAATATCATTCCTAACCTATAAATACTCTTCAAAAATACTCATAAATTCTCTTCACAAATACTCTTCTTCAAGAGAGGAGTAGTAAGCAAGCGAGTTCGTGGGATACCGAACGAACGAACGAGGATCGTTACCGGTCGCGGGTAAATTAAAATCAATTCCCGTTATCAGAAAATTGCAATGTCGTTTACCGGCCTATTACAAGACAGACGCGATCAACGTGAAAGACAAGATCGCCTAAACGATAATTGAAAATCGTAGCTGCCTTTACGCGATGATTTCCCGTGCGGCCGTCGATCGTGACAAATTGCCACGATCCAATTAGGAGGCGGTTTTTTTCGCCGCGGTTGACGACCATGTTGCAAGGAAAAATTATCTTGTCCGCGCGCCCGAGCAGACCTCACTCCGGCGTTACTCTCGATCGGACGTTAATCGTTTCACGAGCGTCATTATCGCTGTATATTAATGCCGCGCCACGGCGCGCCGCTTATCCATTATGTTCTCGCGCGCGCAGAGAGGCTGTTTCCACAGAAAAAGAGAGGAAAAGAGGGAGAGAGAAAACGAGAGCGACGAAGAATTTTTGGAACTCAAGAATTTTTAATAACAACGCTCCACGCTTGGTTGGTTTGGATGAAATGCGAGGGTGGATAGATCTAGGGTACCCTAGGAATCTGGGGTAAAAAGATAGACGTTCGAAAATTCGAAAGGCAAATTAAAATTAGAATTAAGCGTTTCTAACTGATCTTTAGAGAAGCGTGAATATTGGAATGAATATTGAAGGTAGAGTTGAAAAGTTATTTCCGTTAACTTTTAGAAGATACTTTGTAAAGCGGGCGTTTAACGCATAATGAAATTCTCTCTCCCGAGAGAATGAACCGGGCACGTATCGCATAAACATCTCACTTATGAACACGAAGAAACGTAAACGTTTGGATCTCCGAATCGTGATCAGGGTTACGCGCAATTGGCGGCCGGTATTACACCGGCCTCGACACGAGAAAGTTCGAGCCTAGCCAGTGCATTAATTACGTCACTGGACAAAACTTCGCCACCGCCGCCGACGCGTATATAACGCCGCGTACACGGCCCTCTGTCTCTCTTCTTGTCTCGTCGCATTACACGTGCGTCCTTGTTCGTGCACGTGCGCGCGCGCGCGCGCGCGCGTGTGTGCAAAAAGCGACGCGTAGCCGAGCAACACAACAGACGAGTATCATTATCCAGGTGTGTAACGCCGCCGGTGTGTGGCATTTAAGTCGTTTTACAACGCTGCTCTCTTGCCACGACACCTAGTCGCCCGCGCATTCGTAACTAGACACCGTCGTTCCAACTTCCACGCGATTCCTTCGTCGACGTTGACACGGGTCACCTTTCTTCCCAAGTTTTTCTAACTTTTCGTTTCACTCTTGATTTCTCTGTATTTTCTTTTTTTTTTTTTTTTT
>NW_025223501.1:1849073-1910423 GCF_014066325.1 Apis laboriosa
TTTTTTTTTTTTTTTCGGAATCTAGGGGACCCTAGCACAAGAGTATCGAAAAATCGATACGAAACGAAATTGATGTAATAATAATGGGAAATATTGAACGAGAAAGTGGATTATACGCATCTCTTCTTTTATTGCAATCCGTTAATCGATATTCACAGACGAATAATACTTGTTTATTGCGGTCGTAAAACATCGAATTAATTAACCACTAATCGTTTCCCATTTTCATTTCCGTGTAATACGCAACAGAGGAGCGTTTTAACTGTCTTAAATTTTATCTCTCGAAAATCTCTCCTATTTCTCCAATTTTTTTCCCTATCTTCGTCGTATCCGTTCCAATAATCCTCATCGTTATATTATACACCGAGAAACTTGCGTTTAATATTCTACGTCAAGATCAATTATCCCGATACGGATTTCAATTTTACACTTAATAAAAAAAAAAAAAATTCCTTCCACCTTTTCTTTTTTCGTCTTCTTTCAATTCACAACATTCACAACCTTTCCTTCCGTGTCTCTCAACTCAACTTTCCACTTTCCCAAATATTGATCCTTAAACGCTTTCTCGCGTGTTAATTGAACGTTCATCGACGTTCATAAACGATTACAATTAATTTCTAGAAAATTCCTAATTAAAATTTTTCCATGGATATTTCTCTGTTCGACGAGCTGGGACCAAGGGACCAAGAGAGAGAGAAAGAGAGAGAGAGAACATTGGCCAACCGTCGATCCACGCCAATCATCCGCGAGAGCGATCGAGGTAACTCAACTCCATCGTCGCGGGCAAGTGGTTACGAGGCGCGCGTGTACACGTAAAACCGTGTACAGGTAAATATATCGCGAGTTTGTCGTGCATAAGCGTGCCACGGATTGTGCAATCGGGCCGTGTGCACGTCAGACAATATACAACACGGCACACGGCCGACAACGGGACAGGATTGAATATCCTGTTCAAGCTTATTGGGGCAAGGTGGCCAGCCTTGCCACCTTTGATACCGGTATCGGTACCGATAGCGCTACGCCATCATGTTCCAATGATGGGATTCCAAACGCGCGAGAAAAGTCGCTTCGAGTGTAATTCCAGGCCTAGAAACTGCTGCGAGTTGCCGATTAATTCAATAATAAGGAGTTTCGAGGAAGGCATCTTTTCGTAACGAGATAACAAGAAATAAGTATAGAAAATACGTAAATAAGTATAGAAAATTCTACTTATGTAGGTTTCCTTTGCAACAATTTTCAAAGTGAAACGACCGATTTCTTGAGAGATTTTTGAATTGAATTAAAATTATATTTTTGGAAAATTGGAAGCATAGAAATTGTTGCGAGTGTCGATAATTTATACAAGGAGTTTCGATGGCGTCTCTTGTAATAATGGATTCTATTATATAGGTTTCCTCTGCAAAATTTTATCTTTCGAATTGTGGTAAAATTAATTTTTTGAAAATATCGAATTTAATTATCTTTCTTCTCTCCACATTTTTAAACACACGAAACGAATTTAATTTCTGAAGAAGAACTCCGCGAAGAGTTTTTTTTTTTCGAAAATTTTATCCTTCGAATTACGCAAAAATTTTGAAAATTTCGAATGTTATCTTCAAGCACACATTTTGAAGCGAAGAACTTTCGACGTTCGTTTCCTGATTTTTCACCAGTCTTGCAAGATTTTCGAAAATTTTATCCTTCGAATTATGATAAAATTAATTTTTTGAAAATTTCGAATGTTATTATATCTTTGATTCTCCACGATTCCACCAAGCATATATAGACGAAGAGCTATCGACGTTCGTTTCCTGATTTCTTAAGATTTATTAAGAATTTTATTAAGATTTTCGAAAATTTTATCTTTCGTAAAAATTTAAAAAATTTGAAATCGTTATCTCCACGATTCCAAACACATCGAGACGAACAATTGTCGACGTTCGTTTCCTGATTTCTTCTCTTGAGATTTACTAAGATTTTCGAAAATTTCATCTTTCGAATTGCGTTAAAATTAATTTACTGAAAATATCGAAGTTGAACTTGAGTTATCTTCTCCTTCTCCCCAACCAATTCCAAGCAAAGCCAAGGAACACTCGAGGCGAGGAACTCTCGACTCGTTCGTTTCCTGATTCCTGATAAAAAATTATCCTTCCAATCGATTCTATATTAAGCATCCGCCTGCGTCGATTTATGCCGCTCAACGTGATTGCCTAGGCGTGTGTACGGCTCGATTTAAATTTATAATGAGCGTTTGCAAAAAGCGACCGCGAAGGCGATTTTTCTCGCGACTTTTCCGCTCAGATGGAAAACGCGACGCGTTTCCACGCCATTCATCAACACACCGTTTTTTCTTACCTTTCTTTTTTTCTCTCTCTCCTCTTTCTCCTTTTTTCGATCCACGTACGCGCATACACACACACACACATATATATTTTAACAGGCCACTGTTATTTGTTCGGTCAACGATCACGAGATTAGTCGCCGGTAATTATTCAACCGCTGTCATCCAACGTGCCTCGTGACAATCCGTCTTGGCTTGTCACGTTGGCCACGTTAATCGTATCAACCATCCACGATGGCCTCCTCCTCCTCCTCCTCCTCCTCCTCCTCCTGCACTTTTGACCGCGAGTCCCCCTCCCCCCTCGCGATAACGTTAATTAGATAAGACTTTATAGGTCGATTCTCGAATACTTCTTACGTGTGGTAATTGAATCCGTCGATGCGCGGATAGAAACGCGGAAATTATCCACAAATTGAATGGAGTAAATATTAATGCATAATTTGCTCGCGTCGAAAAATGTATATTATTCGTATTAAATAAATTGCTTCATCGATCGATAATCGATTTATACGGACTTGGAGGAGGATAACGCGATGATGCAACATGGCGACGCCGGCTCGATTAATCAATTCGGATAATAACTGCATACACACACACAGACTCGAAAGATTTCTCTATTCATTTCGTTTCTCTTCTATCCTTCAAGTAACAGTAACAATCTCTCTCACTCTCTCTCTCTCTCTCAAGATTTTCCATCTTCTTAAAACGCTCAACTTTCCCGGCTAAGATCGTCCAATCCCCTCCTCCCCCTCCCCCCCTCCCTCTTTAATCTCTCGATCTCTCCGGTTCGGTCCCAGTCTATTATAATTGTTAATGGAAGAAAAAATACCCGTGTATCGTCCTTGATTCCTGCCGTCGGCAAAAAACGTTCGATAATTATGTATTCTCGATCGTGTGCCTCGAGAACACACAGGCGAGTAAGGCGAGAGAGGAGAGACAAAGAGGGAGAGAGAGAGAGAGAGAGAGAGAGGCGCGAGGGAGAGAGAGAGAGAGAGAGAGAGAGAGAGAGAGAGACCCGGTCAACATTTACCATACGGTCTCGAGCCGCAACAACAATAGAGACAACATAATGACGCTATAAATAAATAATAATGCCACGGTCTAAGCACGGTAGAAAGGCCTCTTTGTTGCGGCGTACCCACTTGCCTCGCGTTTATTATTCCACCGAGGACTGGGCACGCTCCAACGGTTGCCGGATATATCGGGAAAAAAGAAGCGATGTATATTTCGGCCGAAAAATCGCTCACTCTTCGGCGCGATCCGCTCGCGAGGATTGAGGATTCGATTGTGACGGAAAGGTGACAGAAAGTTTTTCTTTTCTTTTCTTTTTTTTTTTTTTTTGTTCGTTCGATAAAATTGGAGAAACATCGGATAGAGGCGGAGGCGGAATTCGAATTGTTTTAATATTCAAGGCTTGGTCAGTACAGCTCGTGCAAAGTATGCAATTTATCCGTTTTATTATTTACGTAAGTATAATGAGCGAATTAAACGATCAGAGACGAGGAGGAGGAGGTGAATCAGCGCGAGGAATAATCATTTTTCTCGCCTTTTATTTCGAGAGAACGAGTCTTTTTTAATAGACACAGTTCGTTAAATGTTCGTAAGGATTATGACTTTTTTTGAAAAAGATGGAAATGGAAAAAGTGGAACGTATTATGAAAATTAAAATATCGAATCCTCTGTTGTCTTGTATCAAATATATCCCAGATATATCCTCTATCTTATTCGACGACAAAATTAAAAATTTGTTATCCTCTTTTTCAAATCCAGTTGGATTGTTATTATTTATTCCCTTATCGATTTATATTTTAAGCCCAGAATTTTATCATTGGAATAATTACTAAAATGATAAAATCAAAAAGTCTGCAAGTTCTCTAGCTAAGCATGGCGTAAAAATAATTTTTTCCAGACCCAACGATGATATTTTCCACTCTATTGAAATTGCAATAAAGAAAGTGGATACACTGGTCGACACGGTGCTCGATAATCGATCGAGTTAGTGGAAAGGAGCGCAAATTTATTCCGCGTAATGTTGAAATAAAAGGCAGGACGGGCGAACGAAACAGATTGGCCTTCCTAATGAGCCAATACTTCGATTAATATTTACCATAAACGCTTTTTATCGGCCATAATTTATACTCCATATACTTATCGATACACGTGTACCGGCTCTGCTCGACTAGGTGTAGAACCAGGGTTGGGCCACGTTCTGCACGCCGTTTATTCCCCGAGCGTCGGCCAACCGGCGGACGTTTTAATGATGAGAATGGTAAGTGTATCTTAGCGGTAAAGCCCATGACTGTCGCCGGGAATAGTTGTTGCGCGTTCGTTCGCGTTTATACGGCCGCGATAAATTACATTCCCCACGGTTGCACCGAGACTTCCGAATATCCACCGCGACTCCATCGATCGTACGGCTCCCAGCTGCTTCGAGCACCGTCCTCAACCGAGGAAACATGGCTTCTGATCCCTCGAACGTCCAAACAGTTACGATTTCACTTATCTCGAGGCTCGCTATGTTTTGGATTTTACACGATAAATACGAGAGAAAAACTTTATTTTGATTCTACGAACTCTTGTAACAGTTTACTTACTATATAAACAGATTGTTGGATAACGGAAGAAATATATGGATTCCGATATGTTTCGCAGTAATTTCGATTATTTCGTAGTTTTATGTCGATTCTTGCTTTTACTTTTTCCACGACAAATTATTAAGAAATTATCGGACGATAATTTCACGAAACCTCAAGATGCTTCGACAATAATATATCTCTGATGATATTGGATTTTGACTTTGAATGTTCCAAAAAATCACGTAACGTAGTCCATTCCGTGATAAACTCGAGAAAAACTTAATATAATTTCGATTCTTAAGTTCTTTATATAAAGAAGCGACGTAAGCGATCACTTGCGAGAAAGATAATTGGCGAAGTGAGACATCTGGCGGTGACGAATATTAGATTAGAGTCATTATAAGACAATTTCGTGACTCTTCGCCCAATTTTACACGCAAATGTGTTCGATTATACGATAAAGGTTTATAATTTCAAACTGTCGACGACAAGACGAAGAAGATCGTCGGTTAATAGGCAAGAGAGATTCGGTGTTGTCCGAGTTTAGAACGATCGTCACGCCGTTTATTCAGTCGCGCGACTAATCGCCGGGACAGGCGTGAGCGAGCGCGAGCACGCGGTCACTTATCGGTGGAAATTGCCGGTGTGCGCCTACGTGTTCGCGTGTGCACCGGGACAAAGCGATAAATAACGTCCGCGGCGGCCATTACTTGTCGCTCACCCTCTGGGGGTGCGCACAACCACCCCCGCGCACGCTATTATTCGTTTCCCGACTTTCCACCGGAAACGCTCGAGAATCGATCACGAGTGACCGGCTTCGTCCCTTCCTTTCTCCGCTTTCGTCTTCCTTCTAACCTCTACTAACCGGATTACGACACACGACAGGGGAAAAAACGTCTGGAAAAAATGCAAAGACTCGATAAGTTGAGAGTGAAAAAAAAAAAAAAAGAATCGAGGAAAATTGAGACGATTTTGTACCCGACTCATTGTCGGGTTTCAACAGCCTCTCGATGGAGAGAGAATGACAAGCAAATTGTCCGGTAGAGGCAGTTCCAGTCATATTAATCGCCCGTTGTTGCGCTTTTTGTCTTCGTTAACGATCATTCTGGTTTCGAGTCATTCGGCCTATTATTAGCTTCTGTAACGTTCTCATATACCCGAGAACGTTGCTCGTTTGTACGTAAAAGGGTCGGTGCACTTATCCCCGGTGAATGTATTATTTCGTCAAGTGTACTTTCGAGAACGCACCTGACCGATCCTTGTTGAATCGAGCCCAAGTGAAACAGTAATTAATAACCTAATCCAACCATGTATTGTCCACGCATCGTAAACGTAAGAAAGACTATCAAGTGGACCGAGTTTCTACCGATTCCGCCGAACCACCGTTGCGGACGGAAGGAAACCAGCGATGTCGTCCCGTCGGCAAGATGGAGCGACGCCAACGCCGCGCAGCGCCGTATCTCCGCCATGAGCGTTGGCGTACGTTACAATTGGCCAACGGCTGGCGTCTGCGCGGCATTCCACCCGCGTATTGACTTTACACCCTCTCTCTGCCCTTCTTCGACGCCACCCCTGTGTAACAACAACCACCAACCAACCAACCAACTCTACTCTACTCTATCCTATCCTATCCTATCCTATCCTATTCTATTCTATCCTATCCTACCCCCTCGCGCAACGAAACTTCTCGCTCTGTCCAACTCGTTTCCCTGCTTCTCCATTTCGCTCGAGCGTACGGCGACGCGCGTGCACATACGCTCCTCCTCACACTCGCACACCCTTCGCACACGAAGCACACGAGCGCGCAGGAACAAAGAACGAACGCGGAACGAGCGAGCGGGAGGCACGAGAGGGAGTGGGTGGGGAGGGAGGGGGGACACACAAAGGAAGGTGACTCGGTTCACGGGTAACGCACGAAAGCCACGAGAGCGCGAGGGGAGGGGGTGGAGAGGGAAGGGGAAGGGGGAGAGCGGAGATGGATAGAGAGGATGGAGGGAGAGGGGAGAGGGAGGGAAGGGTACACGCGAGGCGAGTGTCTTACAATTGATTTTCACGCCAGTTTGATTTATTCGAGCGCGCCACCGGCAGCCGCGTTTTTCGTGCCCGCGGGCCCCAACGATGGAGGAGAGCCCGGCCAACCAGTCGGCCTACACCGTCCACCCGCTACACTCCTCCCTCTCCTCTTCTCTTCTCTCCTCCTCCTCCTCCTACTTCTCGTTCTCCGCGACCCAAGATTTATGGACTTCCACGACGATTCTTTTTAGATCGACGAGACCCTTTTTCTGGTAGCCGTTCCGCGCCAGCTTCGCCCCGGATACCCGACCATTTCCGAGAGAATGATTCTGTTACGAGATGAATTTTCTCCATCGTGTTTCCTACCTCTTTATTAATCGAGTAAATGTATCTAATATTGTAATTAATTTTTTTTCTTTTTCGTAATATTTAAATGATTCGATAAATAATAAATGATTGTTATTAAGTTGGAGATGTGATGTAAGGATAGATAAGATTTTAAACGGATTGTAATTGAATCGTGTATTTCTCGAGTTGATCTTCTAAGTCAACGATTCGATATAAAATAAAAATTTGTAATAACAGTTTTTTAATTCGTAATAATATTCGAGATAAACGTACACCGACCACGAACGTTTAAAATCGATACCATTCCTGAGTAGAAACTATCGAATATCGCGATGTATATCTAGATAAAAAAAAAATTCCCTGGGCACGTGTACCTAGTAACTTTTCCAGAATCCAGAGAGAAGAGGAAAGATAAGAGAAATCCGGGCAATCTCGAAACTTTCAGAAAACTACGTCTCTCTCCGAGGATTTTTCTCCCCGTGTAATTTTCGTCCGGAAGCAGCCCCGAAAATCGAGTCCACCCCAACCAGTGATCCTCTACCCTCGTAGCATGGGAAAGACGCGGCAGGATTGGTCCTCGATCGCTGGAGGGGTCGTTTCCCGGACTCGGGTGGGATCCATAGAGATCGCGACCAATGATAGCGTACGCAGCTGCCCTGGGGAATCCACGAATCCTTCTTCGAAGATCCGGACCCCTTTTGACGAGGGGCAAGCGAGGCTGACGCCTCGAAACGCCGATAGGGCCGTGGATTACCCTTGCCAAGGCTCTCCCTAACAACCACGCTTAATCATGCTTACATGTGGGAAACGATAACAATTTAGCCTGGGTGAATGGAGGCAGAACGATCGAGGACAATGGAGGGAAGGATCGTGGGTCTGAGGCAAGATGGAATGGATGGTTTTTCGCGGATTCACCCGGCAATTACACGGAGAAACACTTCCACGGGTGAAACATTCCTGCATATAAATCGCCAACTGCACACACGATCGATCGTCGTGAAACATGGTTGCATCGTGCACCTGTGTGCACGAACGCGGTGCGGTGACCTCGAAACAATGCATTCTTCGGCCACGATCGACTTTTCCATCGGGCGGCGAATCGAGTAGACTACATTTTCACTTCGTCCTCTGAAAATTAATTTCTTCTTTGTTTCGCGGTAAACGTTACCCTTTTCGCGTCTATTTCGCTTATTTTTTCGTGGATCGTTACCCTTCACGATCGGAGACGGTTTATTCCGAGACAGAAATTTTTCTCTTTGATAATTATTCTTCTTTAATAATTATTTACGAGGCGAGATTTCTCGAGCGAGGAATATCGCTCTAAACACCAGTCGGCACGGAAACGAACGAACGCACGCGAGGAAAATTCTTTCGTACTTTCTCGCGTGGTTACGGCCCCGCAAGTTTCACGCGCAAGATCCCTCGCTGCTGCTACAATGTTACTCACATTCGCTGGCGTTTCACCTGTAATTTGCTCGAATTTTTTTCTCCATCCTCCGTTCCACGCTTTATTCTATATCAGTCGCGTGGAAACCTTGAGCCACCTCTTAAGGTATATGTTTATATACTTTGAATCCATTGTTTTTCAAGTCTACCCTTTTTATAATAATGTCTGAATATACGACTGCGATCGGTTCCGAACGATGCCGAATAGTGCCGAATAGTGCCGAACCGAATGGTCGGTGCAACGAGAGAATAGACCTGTCGCGCGTGCGTAGTAATAATCGGAGAACGAACCTAATCTCAAATGAACTGAATGTAATCACGTTTGACATTATCTTAATCGTAAAAATTTCACTAATGAATCTGAGTCAATCTTGTAGCGATGAAGAAAATATAAAAAGATTATTTCTTTTTTCTCGTTTCGATAAATTCAATAACAGTTAAATCATCGTAGATGCGAATCGCAGATAATAGCGAAACTTGTCTCGAGTCGGCGATATATTAGGAAGTGGTGGGGATAACTCGTGAGCATAAGCGGACAAATTCACGTCCGTATATCCGGACACGGTTGTGTTTCGTTCTTTTTTTTTCACGGCGTAAGAAGTGGCGTATGAAAATTTCCCAACAAATCTGTCCCGGGATAAAAAGGGGAGCGATCGAGGCAAGCCGAATTGGTCGAGGTAAATCAATTTCGAGTCCGTCGCTTGTACAAGCACGGTAGTTTATCGAGCGGGCCGATTGTTTCTTTGTGTCGGTGAATGATCGATCGACTTGTCGGACAGTCGAAAACTGGTCGTCCAATCGCGGCGTGCCGAATCTTAAGTAGCCGGCCGGCCACGAGAAAAAAGTATTGCCCGGGTTAACGGTGTCCACTCTCGATTCGACTCTCTTATTATCGCGATTCAAATTCGAACTCTGGATCACTCCCGGTCATCGAATATGTTCCGCGAATACGATTTTTGATACAAGGAAACGAGCAAAACGAAAAGAGAAAGAAACTCGATCGTTCAATCGCGAAGTTAATAACCAAATAGGAAAAATCGATGAAAAGAAGAAAAAGAAGCATAGGTAAGAAAGATAGAAAATTACGGTTGATAAGTGGCGAAGGACAAGGTGCGAAGAAGCCTGTAGGCCGCGAAAAAAGAGAGACGAGCCAATTAGACGGTGGGACGGAATAAATCGAGAGAAGGAGGACGCGTAACGAATCGTCCTAACCTATTAACTTGTAAATTGCTTCCGACTGGCGTGCAGAGGCAATCCTGGCCGGGCATAAATTCGCGAAATAAATCGTGGCGTTTGTCGTCCCCAACAAGACGCGGTTGTTATTAACCGATTGGCGAATCGCTCGTTGTGTTGATTCCACGTTCGAGCTCCATACAACCTAACCTCTTCTCTCCTATAAACGATACCCCTTCTCTTCCTCTTTTTTATAACTGAAATTTCATCGATGCCCGTTTCATTAAAATTGCAAATGGGGAAAACATCCTGCAATCTCCGAGGACACCACTCACTCTAATTCCCGATTCGAGCATTCGATAAGAAGGATATTCCAAGATATTCTAGGCGTACAGTCTGACGAGATGGAGAACCTGTTTCTCGCTTCGATCGAAATAGGAACTTTTGCTCGAACCGGTGACGAGCGTGCGATAAAGGGGCGAAGAAATCGACAGGAATACTATCTCGGATATCGCGACACCATCTTCTTATTCTTATTCCTTTCCTTTTTTTTTTTTTTTTTCCCTCCCCGCCGACTCTTCTTTGGAGTGAAAAAGGGAGGGGGGGAAAAAAAAAGGAGAGCAGCGATGGCGCGGTTGTGGTTGGACAGCGACGTTATTCAAAGTGTGAACGGATGCAAATCTCGTCTCTCATGAGCGGAATTTTCAAGGAAGCTGAAAGATGGATGGAGCACGCCGCCGGCACCGGACAATACGACGACATTTGCATCTGGTACATAATTCAGTCGCCGTTTCTGCCCCCGACCACGGCTGCGTGTGCTGCTCATAAACCACCGTGCCGATCTCACGAAATCCGCCTCCCAGGGAAATCGCCTTTCTTTCTCTCTCTCTCTCTCTCTCTCTCTCTTTTTACACTTCCTCCCACACCTTTTCCCTTCGATTCACACGAGATTTTTTTATTCCTACGAATTGCAAACGAGGTACGAATTCTTTCTATCCCTTGCATTTCTAATCACACCGTTTACCTCGTGACGAAGATCATTCAGCGCGATCATTAGATCGTTGCGGCGTGTAAAGTTTTTTTTTACAAGTTTTTCTCGTCCAAACTTTTTTTCCTTTTTTTTTTTTTTTTAACGATTCATGATCGTTATCGAGAAACACGAATGCAGCATTTGGAAGAAAAAAAACACATACATTATCTTCTACTTCAGATAATCCAAGTGTCTAATGGTAATCGAAACGTTTAATCGCGAGACGTGAACTGATTAGATTAGATAATTAATTCTGCCACGTAATTACGTATAATATAATCACTAAAGTGATTCTAAGAAACAAAGAAAAAAAAAAAAAAAAAAAAAAAAAAAAGAGTCATTGTTATATTAATAAATCAGAGAAATTTAATTAAAGAGATTTGAAAAAGAGAAAAAAATTTCCAAGACCAATTAAACATTCGCGTCTCGTATAATTAAACTTTTTTACTTACTACGCCGAGAAGAAAGCGAACGGAATCATTAATAACCAAATTAATGTTCGAGAAAACGAAATCAACATACTTTTCCCCTTAAAATCATTCGGGTATGTTCATCTTCCATAATTAAATCCCGATAGCGTGATAATCGGGTTTGCGTTCGGAACGAAATTTCTCGTTCACGGAAAAGCACAACACGTTTTACTTTCATCAGCGAGGGAAATTGGACGACGGCTTTGGACGGATCCGGAGGCCAATCCTGTGTCGTGTCTCGCGAATCGGACACAATGGCGGCGGCAGATCGCGCGGATAACGCATTGTGCGGGGGCAAACGACATTTTCCTCGGCCGACCGGCGAACGGGTTCATGGTTCAGCCGTTCGAAGCGGATTCTTTTCTCGGAAGAGTCGTCGCCCGATCTCTGCTCGCACGTGTCTTGGAAATTTAGGATATTCGAGCGGATTCGCGGGAGTGAATTTGGTAGGCGTGGTGACAAACATGGCTTCTGAAATGCAGAGAGCAGTGTCAATGAATGTTCTTCTGAGATGATTCTTTAGAGATATTCGGTTTGATGATAGTATTGTTAATTCGCTTCGATTCTATATGTACAGAGAGAGAGAGAGAGGAGAGAGATATGATTAGAAAGAGATCGATTAGAAATATCTGTTCGATTTACTTCGACTCTGAAAGAGAGTCTAATTTGCGAAGTACTTGAGCGATCGTAACGTAATTTTTGAAATATTTGTTAGACGTTGAAATTATTAATTTTATATGTATTAAATTCACGAATAAAAATTTGTTCAATCAAATTGAACTTGTAATGTAATTTATACATGTACACTGTTACTCAAAAAAATTACTGTAGCATAATTCGTATTTGTTTGAAAAGTGCGAAAAATAAAGAAGATGTTAAAGAATTCTGCTCGACTCGATAATTATCCTATTTTAATAAGAAGAATTTAAATTCATTTCTGATTAAATTTTAACTTAAAATTTAATCATTGTCCGACTTTTTAAAATCATTATTTCTGAAACAGAGGCGACAAATTTTCCAATTTAAAATTACTTATTTTCGTTATATCGAAATGAAAAGATCGATGATAACTAAAAAAGAAAAAAAAAAATTATCCAACAATCCTTATCGTTGGATTAATAAGACTTCAGATATTTCTTCTGGATCGTTTCTCTATCGAACTTACAAATATTACGAGTCGAGTGGAAAAATGAAGGAGAACGATCGTTTTCAATTTTCCTTCCCCCTCCCCCTCCCCCCTTCACTATTTAATCGCGGCTGTATTCCCGAGAAAAATGTCAGAGGGCACGCGATACGGCTTCGAGAGTTCGGCGAAAAAATTCCTCTCCCCGGGTGGATTAACGGGTCCCGCGAGCGACGCTGGCGCTTCTGTTGCCACTGGAATGTCCAGGAACGCCCGGAGGACCGTAACTCCGACGAGCATCGCGCGGTGTTGCACGGCGTGGCATGGCGCGCGCGATAACCATCGGCCAGGACGAGAAGGGAAGAAAAGGCAGAGAAAGATAGATAGATAAATAGAGAGAGAGAGAGAGAGAGAGAGAGAGAGAGAGAGAGAGAGAGATCGTGTAGGACAGCCGTTAACGAGCGATTCCGCGCAGAAACCTGGCCCTCCCCTCCTTCCCCTCCCCTCCCCCACCGTGCGTCCACCCTTTCTCCGCCACACTTCAAGGATCGTCGAGGATTCGCTCGTTGGAAAACCTTCCTCGACTCCTCTCCTCTTCTTCAAACGCGAAAAAAGGAGTATAGCAGGGGTGGCTGGCTCTCGCCCCTTGTTGCGCCCCGAATAAAACAGAGACATCCAACCGAGCGAGGGAAAAAAAGAAAGAAAGAAAGAAAGAAAGAAAGGAAACGACGCAGAAGAGAAAGGAGGAGGAATAAAAAAAAAAAAAAAAAAAGAGAAAAAAGAAAAAAGCAGCGAAAAGTTCCCAGCTGTTCGAGGCCTATCTCCACGATGGATCAAAGATGGCGGACGGGTCGGTTGAGCGGCACGAGAAGAGAGAGAGAGAGAGAGAGAGAGAGTTTCAACCCTTGCTATCTGGCCCATCGGGGCTTTCGAGCACGTTGGACTCTGTACCCGGTTCATAATAAACGCTCGGCTGGAATTTCCGTGGAAGAGACACGTCGGCACAATGCGTTTTCACGTGAGCCCGATATGTGCCACGACTTTATTATTTCGGGAGGGGGGGAGAGGCAGAGAGAGAGATAGAGAGAGAGAGAGAGAAGAGAGAGGGGGGTGAACATATACCTGGTGGTGGCCGCCCTTTGTTTCGCTGATCGTATCGGCGACGGCCCTCTTTCTCTCCTCTCGTCACATCTGCGACCGGATTCGCTCCCACCGCTCGGTCGGTAAAAACGCGACATATTGTGCGAAAAGCATATGGCCCTCGTGGCTCCTCCTATTTTTCGGGGACCGTGTCCCCCTTTTTCACCATCTCCCGAGGGGGTCGAGGCCGCTCGATCGTTAATCGACCGGATTCTCCACGTTGCTACCTTCGTTCAACACAAGTGTGTTTCTCCTCGAGATATACATGTATATATTCATGTATATATATATGTAATCTCGGTATAGAGATACGTACATCGTAACGCGGTCGTAAATCGTTGTATCAATCGACGGTGCAATTGACGTCGCGATGGAATATATATAACGTTGTCGGTGGTAATCGGTACGAGTTCGGATTTTTTGCTTGATCAACTTTACGGCCACGATATATTTCTAGACGAGCTATTATAACTTGTAACAGATCGGTGATTAGACTTCATTAAGCGTAGATTAGCATTCTTACTGCACGACTATTAAACTATATCGTTAAAGATCGAATTCTAGATATCGCTACTTCAAACTTCAACTACCGATTACTAATTCTCTACTCGAACAGAAGATATTTCCTGTAATCGTGCAATTTTTTTTTTTATAGACTTAAATTAATACATTCAACGGTATTCGAATATTTCTGTAATAATAGCAACAAAATCGATGATTTGACATTGAATTTCCAATTTCCAATTTGACACAATTTCCAGCAAATATTCTTTCCACGGGCTTTTGTCGAAAAGAATAAAAAAAAAAAAAAAATTGGATGGAAAAAAGAAGAAATATTCGCAAAGACCCATTCGATACCAATTATCGAACACGGTGCGAGTCGAGCGTTTATCCGTCGTTAATATCGAGGACGAACTTTCGTGAAAGCCCGTGGGTATGGCTCGATTATTAAAATAAAGGAGAGAAACTCGCGGGGAAAGGGCCACGGGGAAGAAGAAAAATTACAGCGTCGAGCCGAAAATGTGACACGCGTGCCGGCGATAAGGCGACGCCTACCGATTTAAACCGATACATATTTTATTGGGAAGGCTCGCGCGAACAGATCCATGCGAGTTGATCTCGGTTGAATGATAGGTGGGCGGGCACCGCTCGTCGTGCTGTCATAATATTTGGGTTCAAAAATTTTGCCGGTTCTCGAATTAACCGTTTCCCGAAAAATTATCAAGATTAATTATTATTCGTTTGCGACAAGTTCAAACATGTTTGAAAATCATTAATTTACTTTGCAATTGCTTTGCGGGTCGTATTATTGTTAGATTTATTCGTTCGTTTTATTTTATAAAATGATTATGATTTTGAGGCTATAATGAAATATTCAAGATTGTTTAATCTCTTTTATCTTAATTAGTAGATTGCGAATATTTATAATATGCAAAATGATACAAAATATTCAAAGTATAGTAGCAAGTTAAAATATTTGAGGAATAAAGCAAATTCTCTATTCAAGCCCCATTTTTTTGGTCATATTCACAAAAATTTAATTTTGCAAAAAAAATCCGTGACCTAATAATAAGCATTATGCACGGATAAAACGACTGGATCGAAAGGTAATTAAGCATGATGACTTTTCGTTTTTTGTGCTAACAATTGAAAGATATCTATGATATTCTGATATTATAATTATATTAGATAAATTTGAGAAAAATATATTACCATACTTGCACGTTATTACATGTTAAACATGTTTGAACTTTATAGATTCTAAAGTTGCAAAAAAATACTTTGCAAGAAATAAAAAAAAGTCATACAATCGAATGAACAATATAGAACTTCTGCATCCATTATCCAATATGTTTGAGTTATCGATGATTAATTGTCATTTCGAAGAAAACTTCGATCAATTTCGACTTCTCTCACGATATAAAAATCGTGAATTGAATCGTGAATCTCATTGAAGAACGCGTTGGATTGATTGAGTGAAGGAGCGGCCGACAAATGATGGCAAAAACGTGATGATTAATAAATCTAAGGTGCGTGAGCGGCGTAATTAGAGAAGCGAGCAGGTGGCAACTAGAAAAAGCTTGAATCCATCAGCTTTGCTCTATCGCGCACAGGAGAAAGCGCGCGAGAGGGATAGTGAAACGTCACTGGTCGGCTATGCGCTTTTGCATCCGCGGAATGCAGTCAGTCTCTTCTCTCGAGATCGTGTATTAAGCCTATGATCGAACAACGATGCACTTACTTTCCCTTTGAACCGACTCCTCGTACATTCTTATTAATCGTGATTCGAATCCGATTGTAAAATTCTTAGATTTAAACTTGTGTGTGCGTGGATGAGAGTTTCTAACTGTTTGTTAGTATTTCCAAGTTTAATTGAATCTGTAATTATGAATAATTTATGAATATTTTAACTATGAAATTATACGTGATCAATCAAATAAAAATTAAAGAATATCTGATTTACTCATAAATGATATTTGTTTAAGTAAGCATAGAATAAATAAAGCATATGATATATCTCAATTTTGTTTTTTTAAATGGAATCATAAATTTTTCGATAATAATAATTTATAACAGATTTTCAACAGATTATAATTATTCGAATGAAAAATTTTAAATAAGATACCTGTATAACCTAAATCCAACGTCGTATTGGATGTCATTTGAATTCATCCGTAAATATTGAACTTGATCCGTTTAATTTTTCAGTGCGAAGCTCGTCGATGAAAAATTCTGTTGGATAAACCACACCGGTTAGAATTTATGAATCTAGGAACGAAACGAGGGAAGACGAGACTGATATCGAGTTTCGCCATTTCGTCTGCGTAGGTGCCAGCCTGCTCGACGAAAATAGATCGAATTCACACGAACTATACGAGCCGATTGCACGAAAGCCTCTGTTACCCTTCGTGGTATCGATCCTAGGCTAAGTCCTACCGATATCCCTCGTAATCCCGAATTTCCATTTCTAATGCTTTTCCCTCGTGTTCAAATCATTTTTCAAACAGCCTTACTCGACGCATTTTTTTCTTTCATAAAAATAATTTCACAAATGTACGATATAAACATAAATCATAAATACACGTGATAACGTGATTATTTTCGCTTGTCGATTCCACTTCTGAATATATATATAAAGAACGAAGAAAAAGAAAATAAAATAATTTCTAACCTCTTAAGAAATCTGTATCCATCGTGAAGAAGTCTTCTCATTAATTCCTTTTATTTCCTTATTATTTCACTTTCAATACAATAAGTGCGGATTATAATGTTAATATAATCATGATTTTTGTTATCCTTTTCATCCTTTTAATCACATAACGTATTTTCTATTCACTTAATAGAATCTTGACTCGACTATTACACTTCACATCGCGTGATCTTCTATTTCCTAATTGTTTCGTATGGTGGCGTTCTAAGTTGCCTTCATTACCTTCAGAAATTGAAATTTATTATTCTATTCTCATACTTTACTTTTCTTTGAATTTCACTATACATTTTTTTGGAAAATTTGGGCCGTGTATTTACATACATAAATACATACATATTCTAATCGATGATGAATACGCAAACAGGAACACACCGTCGCGCGTTAATGGTCACGTACAGGAAATTAGCTTGGCCTTGTTTTATCTTGCATTCTGATGACTGCATCTGCGTATCGCGAGAAACACATAACTCCGTTGCACCGCGAGCACGTATTAATTAAGCATGTGCGGCTCGATGAGCGCCAAGGAAACGATCAAGGACATCGCTTTTACGAGCCAGACAGGTGCACGAGAGCTTTTCAACGAATCGTCGATTCCCGTTCGACGAAAAGGGACAATGATAGCCTCTGTGTCGTGTAAAATTTTCGGTTTTTGCATTAGCTGCAAATATAATAGTGAGCTTAAGCAATAACTAATTCTAAATATCTGGAAATATATTTCCATAATGATTTTTTTATTTATTTTATCAATAATTATATATATATATATATATATATATATATATAATTATATAATAGTGTTATTTCACTATATAATACTACTAATTTTATATGCAATTTATTATTCGATAAGTAATTAGAGAATTTCAATGAGATGTATCATTATATTCTTTTGATCTTGTCTTTTTAAATGATTTAAAAGTTAAATTAACCTCACTTTCTGACATATTTTCAATTTTGACGTCAAAACATATAATTATCATCCAATTTTTCTTAAATCAAATAATATATTTTAATAAAACTGATCAGTCCTTTAATCCAAGACGATATATTCGAAAAATATACGAGGAAGTTCATATAATTAAACGAGCAACATGTAGACGAGGCAAAAACTAAATGAATATATTACACGTGTTACGTAAGAGCGACAACCTTTATACATCAATCTAATACTTCCGAAAGGCGGATATAAACAGAGATCTCTGTTACGTGTACACGAAATATACACTCTTTATCTCTAACAAGATTCTGATATTTTTCGTAGACGCCTCGACAAAGTTACGTAAAGTTTCCTCTCCGCGTGGAGAGGATTTACAATTCAAATCACGAACATTGTATGCGTCTTCGATCCTTCTCGACCGAAACTATCCACGCCAAATGTATCGTGCAAGTAAATAAAAAGACAGAAAGAAAGAAAGAAAGCGGTTCAGCTTAGGTACTTACCAGCCGTCGTTTCGGTTTGATGAGAGGTCGATTCTGCCCGTTCATCTTGTAGTAGAGGCCGCAAGCGTTGCAGAGGTAGTGACCGGTACCGTCTCGTCTCCACAGTGGCGTCGATGTCGCGCCGCAATTCACGCATTCGCGGCCCTCTATCGGAAGAATACCGTGGAAACGACGAATTCGATTAATCTCGTGATTTTTAGGTTACGTGATTTTAGGACAAGCGTTCAATGATACCGATCGAACGACCGATAAAACGAATTCTTCTCGCATTACAATCTACTTACTGTTTATTATTTTCCTTTATTTTCGCTTTAATTATCTATATAGTAATTGAGAAAATTAGGATTTTCAATCGTTGTTTGGAAGAATTCGATTTACTTCGAGGTACTGTTCGATCGTTCAATCGAGTTACAAAAGCTTGTGCACGCTGGTTTCTCGAGATGATAGAATAGTGGTAAAAATTTGAATATTTCCAAGCGAGAAAATGATTCGAAATTGAGCGATTTCGAGAATTCAACGTGCTCGAAGCGAACACCAAGTTACGAAGATCGGTGATAAAAGTGGCATGCAGTTGCAGACATACCATATCAAGCGATTACCAGAGCAAAAGCAGAGTCTTTAGGACCGTGGATCGAACACATTGGTCCGATAGCGGCTTGTTAATACAAGGGGACTGAGAGATTCAGATTAAAGTGGAAGAAGGAAGGAAGAATAGAACCTGGTATCGTTAGTTTCAACCCCCACCAAACGATATGGGAACAAGGAAGGAAGGAGTTCAAACTTTCAGGCAAATTTCTCGTTATTCTTTTCATTGTTATTTCCACGCGTGTCGGAGAGAAAACGTGCCTGAAATTTTTCGGAATATCGATTAATGGGAAGGGAAAAGGAAAATCATTCAATCCAATGATGGAACAAGAATTTTCCTCGAACCGTGAAATCCGCGTCTCTCGAATTGATCCATCGAGCTGCATCCTCCTCGAGATTGGACCGAGCGTTCTCCATTTTACTGGAAAAAATCCGATGACTTGGTCGTTTTGACGTTTTTTTTTTTTTTTTTTTTTTTTCCCATCGAACCTATCGCGACCGACGTGGCCAAAGGATTCGAATATATACTTCTTCTAAATAGCATACAATTTAAAATATATTTAAAAAAAAAAAAAAAAAAAAAGAGAGAAGAAAGAAAGAAAAGAGAATTATAATAATCCACCGATACACCTGACCTAATTTACAACAGCAATTCTCAGTTAAACAGAATTTACATCTTGTCGGAAGGCCAGAGGCGTTCACTCAGAGGCGACCACTCGAGATTTAGTTTTAATTGCGATCGTTGATTGTTGTTGAACGTCTCGGTACAGAAGAAGAGTAATTTTTACGAGAAAGAGGTTTTTATTTCGACGAAAAGCCGACTTTTGCCGAGAGGAGGAACGAGACCAAAGCGAGCCGGTTGCCTCGCGCCACTTTTGCCATAAACGGATGAATTATGATCCAGGACGAGGAAACCGGCGTTCCGTCATGAATTTCGCCCGGCCAATTTCTTGTCTCTCTCTCTTTATTATCGACCGATCACTGCACAGCAACGATCATTCTTAACGTGTTAATATTCTAACCAGGCGTTCTAAAGTTCTTCTAATGATAATCTCAACGTTGTTTGAAAATTCTCTCCTTTCTTGTAAATCCTCGAAGCGAATCAAGAAGTGGATGTGGAAATCTTGACCGGTTAATAATTCTTAATTCTTAATAAACAACAACGTAACGAAAAAGATTTTTTTCGCATTTATCCTTGAACATATTTTTTAAATTTACCCAGATCCGCTGATTTACATTGCAAATTTTAGAAATTTTATTATCGAGGAATTATTAAAATTAGAAACTTAATAAACATTGAAAAATTGTAAAGATTGTACACAGTAGAATAGAAATTTTTTTTTTTCTTTTTTTTTTTTTTTTTTTTTTTTTTTAAAGAATATGAATATTATAATCGAATTGCTGATCCTTATCACAAGCTTATTGCTTACTTCTTCTCCCCGGGAGGAAGAAACTAATAAAACGTGTCAAAAGAATAAAATTAGAAATTTAATTAAATTTGCAAATTTGAATTAACATGCAACGAGCATAATTAATCCCGCCTCGGGATGAGGCAAGGGTTAAAAATCCGCTCGGTACACAAAAGACCAAGACCAACAACCATCGAATCAAAAAGCATGAAACGTGTCGAGGAGAAAATCGACTTAAACAAAATCTGTCTGCCTCTGTTAATTGCAATTTTCACTCCTTGCAAAAGAGCAGAGAGAAAAAGGAAAAAGAGAAAAAAGAAAAAAAAAAAATCACCTCGCGATTCTTCGTTAACGATTAATTAATAAAACCATCATTCTCGAACAAGAGAAATCTCTACACCTATTAAACGGACGAAACATCGTTTTTAACGAAGATGAAAATTACATCCTCGTGCATGCACCGATGTACCGAACACTCTCGCGAATTATAAATGCAAAATTTTTACTTTCGACTCGTGTTTCCAGCGGGGGAGGAGGGGGGGGGGGAGGAAAGCTTTACGTTCTCTTAAACACCAATCGCGATCCACCGTCTTGATTCGTCTTGCCACATCGTCGTCGTGGCCGAGGTTTTTTTCTTCGTACGCGTGCGCGCGCGCGCGCGTATGAACGTGCGCGTTGCGTGTGTCGTAAGTCGATTTAATTAGCGGACTTCCACGCCGCGAAGCCGGGCCATTGTTCCCGGAATTAGGATTTTTACCACGCCGTCCTCGGCGCAGACCGACTGTTATTACAGCAATCAACGTATCCGGCATTTTTCAACCGTTTCATTCCCATTTCCCCCTCCCCTTTCCACCTCCCCTTCGATCGCCACCGGCGACCCAGATTCGCCAGATCTTTCCTCCCTCCTGATTTTTTTCAACCTTAGCTTCTAACTTCTGTCCCTCCCCCCCCCCTCCCCCCTTGTCGAATTTTTTTCCTTGAGAGGAGGGAGGGGAATTGGTGCACCTCGAGTGGTCTCTCTTTTTCCTATTTCTTTTTTTTAAAATACGTATTATATTGTATCCCTATACGATGTGAAAAAAAAAAAAAAAGATGGATGAACTTTAAAAGTATTTAAAGTGTAGAATTGATTGATTTACTTTTCATTCCAATTGATGCACAATATATCGTTGCGCAATAATTCGTCGTGGAAAATATATTCGTTTCGTATTTTTTTTTTTCTTTTTTGTTCTTTCTTGATACAAAACGCGACTTACTTGAAAGTTCATCGAGTATTTTCGCGTATTATCCCTTCGTGTTATATCGCGTTTGAGCGAGATCGGTAGACACTCAAAGATCGAAATATCTCGTTGGAAGTTTGGTAAGTGTGAAAAAAAATCGTGCGAGTAAGCACGGCAAAAAGACGCACGCGATTGGTCCGTGGACTCTTTTTTTTTTTTTTTTTTTTTTTTTNTTTTTTTTTTTTTTTTTTTTTTTTTTCTATCTTTCGAGAGGGAGATTTTATTTTGCCAGTGACAAAACCAAAAAACGGTAGCATGTAGCCACACCACATCGAAATAGACAGATAGAAAGATAGAGAGAGAGAGAGAGAGAGAGAGAGAAAGAAAAAAGAGAAGAAGAAGAAGAAGAAGAAGGTACGTGTGTGCTGATTCGCCCGCGCTTGTGTGTATTACACGCGTGTCTTACACCTGTGTATTTATATAAAAAATATCGATCCGTAAAGAGAGAAAGGTACTGTAGAGAAAGGAATGCGCCGTGTCGAGTCGCCCGTTACTGGACGCTCGATGCTATCCTCGTCGTATTTTCGAAAATATGTACGAAAATCTTGTCTTGGGAAACGTGTTGTGAAATTTTTGATAGAGAAAAAAAAAAAAAAAAAAAGGAGAAAGAAATTGGAAGAATTTTCATGAAATCTTAACGAGAAAAAAATATTAATCGCAAGATTAATTTTTTTACGAGTTCTGAAGAAAAGAGATTTCCAAGTTCTCGTAGATTAGGAAGTTTCGAATCTCGCGTATATTTTTTTTTTTTTTTTTTACAAATGAATTGCATTGAACATTGTTTAAAAGTCGGATACAATTTCGGATAAAAAGGAAAACTTTTCGACGCGAGAAATGAGAAATGGATTTTATTTTTCCTTTTTTTTTTTTTTTTTTTTTTGTTTCTTAAAATTCGCAGCACGAAGAATTTGGAAAATTTGCGACAAGCTTTTCGCGTGAAGACGGAAAAATAATTAATCGGCAATGTCTAGGCGTTTCCTTTTTCGTTCGTGTCCCCCACCCTGTGCATCGGCCTTAATCACAAAAAATCAACCAGGTGTGGTGCTGTTCACGCTCGACGTTTCGCGGGTGCCACTCAAAAAAACACACGGGTGAGGCAAAAATACAAAAATACACGTCTTGTGTGTCTCCCTCTCGCCGACAACACTCAGCTCGTTCGATAAAAAAATAAAGAAAAAAAAAAAACAAGATATATATATATATATTAAACGTGTTCACCGTTCGTATCAACGAATCGTAAGCGAAAAACGACCGCCACCAAAAGCTCGTCGGGGGACTTTTAAACGAAACGAAACAAAACGTAACGTAACGAAACGAAACGAAAGAGGAACTCGAGGTTTCCCGTTGAAAAAAAGGAAAAAAAAATTCATCGTATTCCTCCACCAAAACTACTCGTTTCTAGGAACGAGTGTGCTCGAGGAATATCGATTGGAACCTCGAGTCGATAAAGTAAAAAAAAAAGAAAAAGAAAAAGAACCAAGGAAAGAGTAACCGGTGTGACAAAAGTGAAAGCAAACCGAGGATACTGGAACTCAAAGCGAAAAGACGCACGAAACCCGTGTGCGCTTGGAAATAATTACTTGCGCATACTTGGGGTTCGTGCATACGAACGCAAAGCGAAACAAAGGGAAATCAATAGCGTTAATGTCAAACCAAAGGGAAAGAAAAATAAAGGGAAAGAAAAATACCCTCAAACTCGAGTACGGCCGTTTCGTGCAACTTTGCGTCCGATCACGAAAGAATCATTCCACTTACGCATACCTTAAACAGCGATGGGCAAAATTTATAAATACCCCGAGTTACGAGCTAAACTTGCTTCTGATGATTCTTTATCCGTTCGAAACGTTATATATAATAATAACAATATGAAATAAACATTTAATTTAATTTCTAACCAATTACCTTTCTTAAAATTTCGAACGAAGTTGCTTCAACTTCATATTCACACTTCTCAACCCAAGATTAAAATCCCCCCCCCCTCCCCCCGAAAAAATTCTTCGAGCGAAAAGAAAAAGAGAAAAATTTCGCGAGTGTGAAACGACCGCACTCTTTCCCCAGCCTCTTCCCAGAGACGGAAGAACGAAGAACAAAATCCAGGAGAGAGAAAAAACCCATAACCGAAAGAACGCATGAACCCGACATAATAATAAAAACAACAAAAAAAGAAAAGAAAAAGTGAGGAGGGGGGGGGGGAAGGTTGGTAGGCGTGCCGCTTACCGGCGGACGTTCTCGACTTGTTCCTGGGCTTTTGCTGCTGCTGCTGCTGCGCGGAAGGCGAGCTCGGCGTGTTGGCGTGCACGTGGCCGACCAACAGCTTCGAGTCGACGTTAACGCCGGCCACGCCGGCCGCGTTCCCGGCCCCGGCTGCCGCGGCGGCCGCCGCGGCCGCCGCCGCGTGGTGGCCGAATATACCGGAGACCGCGGCGGCCCCGTTGTGCGGATTGTGGGACGAAGACGAAGAAGACGACGAGGAGGCGGCGTGATGATGGTGATGGTGATGGTGGTGGGTGGTACTAGGATACTGCAGGTGCTGGTACATGTTATACGCGCTGGTTGCCGGGTCGTACTGGGATCCGGAGGTCGCGTGGTGGGTGTTGGAGGCAGCCGCGGCCGCGGCTGCGGCGGCGGCGGCGGCAGCGGCCGCGTAACTCTCCCTGCACGAGGGCGAACTCGCCCCCCCGCCACCACCACCGCCACCCCCGCCAGCCACGTTGCTCCCCTGATACGCGGCCTCCTGCTGCTGCTGCTGCTGCTGCTGCTGCTGCTGCTGTTGCTGCTGTTGCTGCTGCTGTTGCGCGGTGCTCGCCTGTTGGCTGCCCGACTGATTATTACCTTCGCGCTGCTTCACCTGGCCGCTCGCCCCGCCGCCTCCACTCGCCCCTGTCCCTCCGTTCCCGCCGTTCGCCGTCCCGTTGTGCTGTTGATGGGGCGGCGACGGTGCGCCGTGGTGATGGGTCAGCATCACGCTCGGCTTCACGTCGCACGAGCCCGCTCCCCCGCCGCCCAGCGCGTCCTGGTGGTGCATGAACGCGCCCATCACCGCCGCGTGGGCGACGGCCGCCTGGTACTCGCTGCTCGCCCCACCCCCGAGCCCCGACAGGGGGTTGTTGGCGTTGTTGTTGGCGCTCGTGGTGTTGTTGTTGTTGTTGTTGTTGTTGTTGTTGGCGGTGGAGGTGGTGCTCGCGGTGATGCTGTCGGGGGTCGCGTCCTTGGGGGGCGTCGGGGGGAAGGAGAATAGGTGGTGGCCCGCCCCCGCCCCGCCGTGGCTCGACAGGCTGCCGGTGCTCGGGGGCAGGGAGGATCCCAGGGGGCTCTGGGGCTTGTCGTCGGTCACCCCGCTCCCGGCCGAGCCCGTCGTCGTCGGGAATCCCCACGGCGTCTTCGACGTGTCCGCCCCGCTCCCCGACAGCCACGGGTGAAGCACCGAGCTGTGGAAGTGCGGCCGGCACACCTGGCTCACCGGCCCGCTCGTCACTCCGCTGCTCGACATCCTTGCTGCAAGAATTCATCCACGCTTAGTACCTTGGTTTCTTAATATTATCGAGTTTTTAAATTATTCTATCGCGAACTGTACTGTGGGACAACCTTCTTTCTCATAGAATTATTTAGTAATCGTTAAGCCTCTGCTCGACATCCTGGAACGATTAATTCACTCGCTAATACTTTTTAGTATGTCGAATTGTATTATTCTTTCGCGAACGACTGTGAAACAACGTTTTTTTCCAATCTCTGGAATCACTTAGTAATCGTCAAGGCGTTGCTCGACATCTTGGAGCAATTAATCCTTTGATAATACTTTTTTAATATTATATTATATTATTCTTTCGTGGACGACTGTCGAGGAACATTTTTTCCCATAGAATTACTTAATAATCGTTAAGGCACTCGTCCTGGGACAATTAATCGACCCTTAGCTCGTTAATTCTTTTTTAATATTATATTATATTATTCTTTCATGGACGACTGTGAAACAACATTTTTTTCCAATCTCTAAGTAATCGTCAAGGCGCTGCTCGACACTCTGGAACAATTAATCGACTCTTAACTCGCTAATTCTTTCTTAATATTATATCATATTATTCTTTCTTGGACGACTGTGGAGGAACATTTTTTTCCCATAGAATTACTTAATAATCGTTAAGACACTCATCCTGGAACAATTAATCGACCCTTAGCCTGCTAATTCTTTCTTAATATTATATCATATTATTCTTTCTTGGACGACTGTGGAGCAACGTTTTTTTTCCATAGAATTACTAGATAATCGCAAAATTCTGATGAATTTGAGATACAAGGGAGCACAAATGTAAATCATCCCTGAAACGAGAATAGCCATTTTAAGAGATTTTTTTCACGTAATTAACCATTCGAGGGAGAAAATATATAAAATAATCTACGAAATATAAAGGACCGATATTTT
This sequence comes from Apis laboriosa, assembly GCF_014066325.1. Classification (NCBI taxonomy): domain Eukaryota; kingdom Metazoa; phylum Arthropoda; class Insecta; order Hymenoptera; family Apidae; genus Apis; species Apis laboriosa. Next base: position 1,875,058 of record NW_025223501.1, read on the forward strand.
TACACGCCTTATAATTCGCCACCACGTGTACCAATGATATTAGCGCGAAATTACTCCTCGATTCGATTTTCGATCGATCCTAATTCCACTCGAGGAAGAGGAGGATGTACTCTCACGATATTTTTCGCGATCGAAAATAGGAGCTGCTGTTCCGGCAAAGGGAAGGGAAAGAACCTGATCCGTGCGTGCGTGCGTGCGTGCGTGCCCGGAATGATCGGGTTTTACGCAAGCCGATCGTAAAGCCGGCTAATTGCCGTTGGACGTCTTAATTGCGCCCGCCGTGTCTTCCGACGCGCGCGCCTTCGCGCGCCGCCCTCCCTTTCCCCGCGGGGCTCTCCTCGGCTCTCCTGGCCTCCCTTGGCCCCGCCCCCCACCGCCCGTAATCAGACGATAATTCGCTGGATAGATTCGAGACTTGAGGAATGAGGCGAGGATCGAGGAGATTCGAGACGCAACGCGGTTTGACGCGAGAGCGTCCATTCAAGAGGGGGAGGGAGGGGCGAGTTGGACGAGGAGGATCGATATTTATCTTGGACGGTCCTTGCCGGCTCGGCGACGGCAATACGCTTGCCGATAACGAGCCAATGTTTTGTTGCCCAAACTCCACCCCCCTCGCCCCTGGCTGCCTCGTTGAATTACTTCGAGCATTAATTCGAGCTTCGAGTCGACGTCACGCTCGCTCGCTTCCTCGCCAAACTTATGCCCCTTTTATCCGCCTCTTGTTGGGCAGGAAGGAAAGCAAGTTTCGTGATTTTTATTTTTATTTATTTTTATTTTTGTTTTATTTATTCGCGGTGGATTGGGCCTAAGGGGGAAAATAATATGTTTGAATTATTTTACGATGAGGAAGGGGATAGAAAAGGTTTGATATTAATATTTTTGATAACAATTCCTGAATCTTAGAATTATTGTGGCGAGGAATAGTATAGAAAAGTTTTGTATAAATATACGTGATATAATTATTTTTGATAACCATTATTGTGGCGAGGAAAAGTTTAGTGATGAGTACAGAAAAGTTTTGTACACACATGATTTTTGATAACGTTCATCTTAGAATTATTGTGGCGAGGAAAAATATAGAAAAGTTTTGTGTAAATATACGTGATATAATTATTTTTGATTTTCTTTGCCACAATAAGATCTAAGATGGCGTTCAGGGACGCCAAAGAAAAGCTTCGTGATGAGTACAGAAAAGTTTTGCGCAAACATACGTGATATTTTTGAGCGACGCCATCTTTGTTTTCTTATTTGGAATCATTGTAGCGAAGAAAAGTTTCGTGATGAGGAAGAGTATAGAAAAGTTTTGCACGAATATACGTGATATTAATATTTTTGATAATGTCCCTGAACGCCATCTTAGAATTATTGTAGAAGTATAGAAAAATTTTGTATAAATATACGTGATATAATTATTTTTGATAGCGTCCCTGAATGCCATTTTAGAATTATTGTGGCGAGGAAAAGTTTAGTGATGAGTATAGAAAAGTTTTGTACATACGTGATATTAATATTTTTGATAACGTCCATCTTAGAATTATTGTAGAAGTATAGAAAAGTTTTGTATAAATATACGTGATATAATTATTTTTGATAGGGTCCCTGAACGCCATCTTAGAATTATTGTGGCAAAGAAAAGCTTCGTGATGAGTATAGAAAAGTTTTGTACATACGTGATATTAATATTTTTGATAACGTCCATCTTAGAATCATTGTGGCGAGGAAGAATATACAGAAAAATATTGTACAAACATACGTGATATTTTTGAGCAACGCCATCTTTGTCTTCTTATTTGAAATCATTGTAGCGAAGAAAAGTTTCGTGATGAGGAAGAGTATAGAAAAGTTTTACACGAATATACGTGATATTAATATTTTTGATAAGGTCCCTGAACGCCATTTTAGAATTATTGTGGCGAGGAAAAGTTTAGTGATGAGTATAGAAAAGTTTTACATACGTGATATTAATATTTTTGATAACGTCCATTTTAAAATTATTGTAAAAGTATAGAAAAGTTTTGTATAAATATACGTGATATTAATATTTTTGATAGCGTCCCTGAACGCCATCTTAGAATTATTGTGGCGAGGAAACGCTTCGTGATGAGTATAGAAAAGTTTTACACAAACATACGTGATATTACTATTTTTGAGCGATCTTCCTCTTATTTGGAATCATCATATATGGAAAAGTTCCTTTCACATAATACCTTTAAATTATTTTCGACCAGGAAAAATAGAAAACTTTCATACGTGAAATTAATATCTTGAAACATTCAACGTCTTAAATCATCCAATCTTGGTCCCCTTATTTAGAATTCAAGGACACGTCCCGAAGCGAGCTTTGGCACCCACCTTCCACCAAAAATTCTCACGAGAATAGAACCGAGATCCCTCCACCCGATTTTAACAACTTAAAATCGGCGAGTGCGTCAGGATCGACGCGATCCGCGAGTCGGAGACGGACCTCGCTCTGACCCGCCCATGTAAACTCGTCTAAATTTAGGAGCGTGAAACGTAATATCGCGTCAAGAGGGGACAGCTGCACTGTCATGCAATTAATCGAATGCCTGTAATTGGATCTGCCGCATTAGAGCCGCATGTGAAAGTGAACGATATCGCGGAAACCTCGGCGTCCAATTTTCGCAGGAAGGGGGAAAAACGCGAGGAAAAAGTAATTTTTAACATTCGACCATCAGGGAGTGAGATCTTCCACATTGGAAGAGAGGAATATTTAATCATCCTGTTTGCTCCTCCTCCCTATTGCGCCCCTGTTTTGCTCCTTTTCTTGCCCTTTCACTTCTCCCTTTTTGCCTATAACGTCTCCTCGTTCGAGCTCCACGACGATGCAACCCTTTCGAGGCAACGAATGAACGGGCGCCTCTTATTCGTTTGTTTGCTTCAAAATGGCGCGTCTCGTTATTCGTTCGATCGGCGTGGCGAGTAATGTTGCGTGTAAAGGCGAAAATGAACGTGTTAACGTGTATTCAAGAGGAGGAGGTGTATACACTCTCGTGTATTTTATTTTTTCCTTTTTTTTTTTTTTTTTAGAAAATAAAAGCGTTGAATATTTATGGAACTTGGTCGGATTTCTTTGGCTCCTACATTTTTCAACCAATCAACTCTCGATCCTCTCCCGATAAAATCCAACTCGACTCGTTTCTGTCCACTTTTCTCCTACTCTCCTACGAGAATTTTTCCAGATATATCCAGGGGAAACGAACGAAGAGTAAGTTGGACACGAGTGATTTATCTCCTAAATTAAGATGTTTAACGATTACTTTTCAAGATGCGTGTCGCAAGAACTCTTCCTGCAATCTAATCGTGGAAAACGAATATTTATTAAACATGTAATTACTCCATACAGAATATTTGTCCCATCGAGCCAATTTCTCAATTGTTCCCTCATCTTTGATCGCAAACTCGGACCGTTTCGATCGAAATTACTACGAAGGAGAAAAATGAATTTCGAAGGAGAGACGTGGCGTGGAAAAAATCGTTCTTTTCTTCTCCTCTATACATTCTTTATACTCTCGTGTGTCGCGTGAATTTAACCGGGGAAGATTGGCAAACAAACACGGAGAGGGGGGGGGGGACAGGAGGCGAGAGGAGGAGGAGGAGAAAAAGGCAAGGAGCGAGCGTCTCATTAAGGCGGTCTCGAGGAGCTCCTTAGGCGTCGATTCCCAAGGCGGCCGTTTCGAAACAGGTCGCCTCTAATATGGCGCCGCTTTTCCACGCGCGGATGCCTTTTTTCGCTTTCCTCCTCTCCCCTTCCCCTCATCCTCCACCTGTTCCCCCCAACGAATCCTCTCTCGCAAAAGTTACACCTCGAACGAAAACATCCCTCGAGAAAATTAAAAGTCTCACTTTTTTGCAAGTAGATAATTTTCTCAGAGGATAACAGTTTTCGATAACTCGATTTATATTCGAAAGGAGACGAGTTTTTGAGTCGAATCTCAGGATTGTCATCTCTTCTGTGCGCGCGCGCGCGTGTGTATACTCCTCGAGATTTCTTTCCATTAGTGAAGAAAAATTCATTTTCCACCTCCATCGTTCGAGTAACTTCGAGTCAGAAAGTTTGCGATTATCGTCTCTTCTGTATATCCTCGGGATTTCTTTCCACCCAGTGGAAGAATTTGTTCCCAATTGTGAAGAAAAATTCATCTTGTTCCTCCTCCATCGTTCGAGTAATTTCAACACTCGTTTGAGCGATTGAGAAATTAATTGGTGGGGCAAATATTCCGAAATAATTAGGGACTAGATGTGAACAACGAAATAATTCACAGTAGAAATGTAATATGTATAGTTTTTACGAGATCGAGGAAAAATTTCCTCGAGATTTTTGGGCGAAGACGCGAGAAATGTTCAAGGAAGGGGGTAAATTATAACAATAAGAAAGGGGAAGCAGCAGCAAACAACAACAACGATAAACGGATAAAATGAACGAAAACGAGTGAGCCGTTTCGAAACCTGTTTTCCACAGGAAGGAATTTCAAAGGAACTCGATATTTCCTCTCGACTAGACCAGACGTCCTCGAGGGGTCTCTCTCTCCACAGTCGTATTATATATATACACCTCGATCGAGCCTGGATAATACCGCGAGATCTAGATCGGATCCATTAATCGCTTACTCGATCGAGACGACTCCTTCAGAGCTCAGACTACGCCCACGCGCTGTGAAAATATTCGAACCAATAAGTCACGCACGCTCACGCTATAGCTCTATAACACATTCCTCCTTGTTAATATGATAATCGAGCGGAGACCCGTCTCTCGGGAACCTCTTTCGTACGAGCAGAGGGAATGGATTGGCGAAGCAAGGAGAGAAAAAAAGAACTCCTCCTTCATCTTTCGTTCTCTACGTAGGCGCAACGGGATTGAAAACGGCAGAATCAGAAATTTCTGCCTTCCTTCTGAAGGTGAAGAATTTTCTTTACGATCGATCGTTCAAAGTTACTCGATCGGTAAATAAGATCGGTAAAGAAAGGAAAGGAAAGAAGGAGTTGAAATTAAAATTTTTTTTTCTTCGTGTCTGTCAACTCTCTCTCTCTCTCTCTCTCTCTTCTCGTGAAAAGAGGAGGATGCCTATTTCACCCCGAGTCGAAAATTTTCTCGGCCCGCGACGATTTATTACACGAGGGAATTGAAAAGTGGCGCGATTCATAACACGCGTTATGCATTCGGGTCACACCATTCGACATCAAAGCTCCACTTCGAATAATTACGCTCCCTCGAGCGACTCTTTTTTTTCTTTTTCTTTTTTTTGTGGACAGGCGTCGAGAACTCAAAGGATTCAAAGCGACGAGTCTCTTTCAAAGGACGAGCTTTTCCCTCCCTCTTTCCTCTATCGAGACGTGTAAAAGACGAATTAAAAGAAAGAAAGCAAATATTTGGAGAGAGAGAGAGAAAGAGAGAGAAAAGAAAGAATTTTCGCTCGAATTAATTCGAATTACAGGATAGAAAAAAAATTGATTCTTTCCACGCCCGCTTTCAGCTCCCTTTCTCTCTCTCTCTCTCTCTCTCTCTCTCCTTCTTTTTCCATTCACAGCCGAGATCGCGGCGGATAACGCACGCGGCCATTTCATTCACGGCGAGCCACCAGCCAGAGAGAGAATCGCGTCGAGAAAGGAAATCGCGTGAATTATGCGCGGGGGAGGGGAAGGGAAGAGGATCTTCTCGTTGGTATTCCGTGGAACGAGGCGCTCCGCCACGATCCCAACCGTTTCCAAGAGGATCCTCGTTTTCCAAACCCCCCCCCCCCATCTAGGCTAATTATTCCCTCGTTATGTCGCCTCCTCCTCTCGAAGCGAGCCGTAGCCGTCGCTGGATCCACGCTACGCGCCAGGATTCGACGATTAAGCCATCCATCACCCTCCTTTAACCGATTACGTAACCGATTAACCGACAGACGAGGGATACGGTTGGAGTCCGGTACGGGTACCTCGTTTCGGTTACCGGCAGAGGGCAGGAGCGAGTTAGGCAGGTAGGGTTCATCGAACGCCACACAAGAGTTCGCTTAACCGGCCGAGCGCTTTCTCGTCCACCGTCATTAAGGACACGTGAAAAAAAAAAAAAGAAAAAAAGGGGGGACGGTTATTTGAGAATAGAGTCACGCGGCACGTCGTAAATCGTCGAATTATGAAGGGAGGAGGAAGAGAGAGAGGGAGAGAGAGAACGGTGTTCTCGGTTGCCGCTCGATGGTTAATAAGATTCACGGCGCGCGTATACGAAATTCCAGGAGAAAATAACGTCTCATTTCGCTGCTTTCTCGTAATAACATGCAATTTCAACCCCCGGATACGCTTTATCGATTCTCCCTTTTTCTTTCTTTTCGCCGCTTCGAGCCCGCTCTTCAAATCCTCCCCGATTATTGCAAGCTCCGGCTTTTCCCCCCGGGCGAAGATCCACGAAAATCGACGATTCCTTTCCTAACAGGAGGACGCTCCTGAATTTCCTTTACATTCTCTCTGGGTTAAAAAATCGAGCTATTCTTGTGGATCGCCTCAAAAAAGATTATCAAAGAAACACTGATTTCATCAAAAATTTGGATACGAAGTAGATTAAAATTTATCATTCAAGATTCGAAATTTATTTCGAACCTTTCGTGGAACGAGAGAGAGATAATAAGAAGAGAATATAAAAAAAAAAAATCGCATCGAAAATTCGAAAGGGACGATGATCGAAAGTGTATCGATAGCCGAGGCTGACCTCCTCCGTTTTAAAAAGAAAGAAAAATCCTCGCAACCTGTACGCCGTCGAATCGTGACATCGTAGAGGGGGGAGCTACCGAGGGGAAGAGATTCTCGAGAAGAGAGCCCTGTTGGGCAGAGTAAGAGCGAGAGAGAGAGAGATAGGAGGAACAACGAGGAATAAGATTGATCGTGGCGAGGCTGCATCGCGAGCTGCATCTGCCGCCCGCGATACTTTCCTCTCTCCTCAGGGGGGGAGGAAGGAAGAGAAAGAGAGAGAGAGAGGCTGGCGAGAAGACGGACGCGAAGAGAGAGAGAGAGAGAGAGAGAGAGAGAGAGAGAGAGAGAGAGAGAGCCCTGGGGAGAGGCTCCGCCTTCGGTTGGCGTGTGCATTTGCGCAAGATGGCGGCGGTCGCGCGTTTTGCACGACCCGCGCGCCGGCGGATCCTCTTCTCTCGAAAGAGAGAGAGAGAGAGAGAGAGAGCCACTTGCTCTAAACGAGACCTCGATGTATCAGAAGACCTCCTCGAAACCTTTACTTGCTTCGACTTGAGCGTACAGATTCAGAGATGTTTGGATAGATTCGAATAATGCACGATCTTGAATTGAATGTTTGATGAATGATTGTTATTTAGTGTTGCTTGTTTATGGAAAGATAATATATCTTCAGTTGCTTCGATTCGAGTATATGGATTCCGATACTTGGATGCTTGGTTGATTTAAATTTGAATAGTTGTTATTTGGATATTTAGTGTTGGTTGTGGAAGATATATCTTTATCTTTATTTGCTTCGACTCGAGTATATGGATTTCGATACTTGGACGCTTAGTATTATATTTAATGGATATTTAATGTTGCTTGTAGAAAGCTAGTATATTTTTACTTGCTTAGACTCGAGTATATGGATTTCGATACTTGGACGCTTAGTATTATATTTAATGGATATTTGGATACTTAATATTGCTTGTGGAAAACTTTTGTATCTTCAGTTCGACTCGAGTATATGGATTTTAATATTTGGATGCTTAGTTGATTTAAATTTGAATAGTTGTTATTTGGATATTTAGTGTTGCTTGTAGAAAGCTAGTATATCTTCTTCTTTCGATACTTGAATGCTTAATATTATGTTGGATTTTTAATGTTACTTAGAAAGCTTTTATATCTTCACTTGCTTCGACTCGAGTATATAAATTTCCATACTTGAATGCTTGATTTAAATTTGAATAGTTGTTATTTAGTATCGCTATTGTAGAAAGCTAGTATATTTAATATTGCTTCTTCTTTCGATACTTGGATGCTTAGTAGCTTGTAGAAAACTAGTATATTTAATATTGCTTCTTCCTCTCGATACTTGTATTTAATGAATATTTGGATTTTTAATGTTACTTAGAAAGCTTTTATATCTTCACTTGCTTCGACTCGAGTATATAAATTTCCATACTTGAATGCTTGATTTAAATTTGAATAGTTGTTATTTAGTATTCTTTATAGAAAGCTAGTATATTTAATATTGCTTCTTCTTTCGATACTTGGATGCTTAGTAGCTTGTAGAAAACTAGTATATTTAATATTGCTTCTTCTTTCGATACTTGGATGCTTAGTATTATATTTAATGGATATTTGGATTTTTAATGATACTTAGAAAGCTTAGTTAATTTAAATTTGAATAGTTGTTATTTGGATATTTAGTATTGCTTCTTCTTTCGATACTTGTATTTAATGAATATTTGGATTTTTAACGTTACTTAGAAAACTTTTATATCTTCACTTGCTTCGACTCGATTATATAAATTTCCATACTTGAATGCTTGATTTAAATTTGAATAGTTGTTATGTAGTATCGCTATTGTAGAAAGCTAGTATATTTAATATTGCTTCTTCTTTCGATACTTGGATGCTTATTTGGATATTTAGTGTTGCTTCTTCTTTCGATACTTGTATTTAATGAATATTTGGATTTTTAACGTTACTTAGAAAACTTTTATATCTTCACTTGCTTCGAGTATATAAATTTCCATACTTGAATGCTTGATTTAAATTTGAATAAAACGATTTTGAATTGAATGTTTGATCAAATTTTATTATTTGGATATTTAGTGTAGAAAGCTAGTATCTCTTGGACTTGAGCATTCCGATATATGGATGATTTAGATTTGAATGCTCTGAATGACGAAATTTTGCTGTCCACTTATTTGGATAGCAAGCGTATTCCAATACTTGAATATTTGATCAATTTAGATTCGTATCAGGGCTCTTAACGTCGCTTCGAAAGCTCGAACTTGAGATACTTTGACCTTAGATTCGAATAGTTGGACGATTTTGAACTGAATGTGAATTGATGAAATGCTCGTTACTTCGATATTCGAATATTTAGCAGATTTACATTCATATCTTAGTATTTCTTCGAAATACTAGTATACCTTCACTTGCTCGAATTTGAGTATACTTGGATGCTTACTTCAGAATAGTTGGACGATTTTGAATTGAATGTCTGATGAAATCTTGTTATTTGAATACTTAATATTGCTCGTAGAAAGCTAGTACAATTTCACTTGCTTTACATTCGAATAATTAAACGATGAAATCTTCTCATTTGAATATTTCTAGTATTGTTCCGAAAGATAATACTTCCATTTGTATGGATTTAAGTATATTCCAATACTTGGTTGCTTAGCTACTTAAGATTTGAATGCTCTTCCTTATTTGGATAAAATTCTTGAATATTCATTTTTAGATCCCAATACTTATTTAGATGCTTATTTGGATCTCTATATGAATAATATATGAATCCTTTTATTATCCCTATTCCATGATTTTTATATACATCAAATAACCGAGATCAATGCTCCATTTAAATTCGAATACTTACTCACACATGAGATCCAAGTATCATCCACCATTATCCTCAAATCCAATAACACAACAACTCCCTCGTTCACATAATCGAAACGACGATTCAAGAATAATCCAAAAATAAAATAATCGAAAAATTCAACCATCCTGCTAAACAACTCACGAGACGGCGCTCGAATCAAAAAAATTCGAAACAAAAATTATTATTATATATTTACTTAAAAATATTATTATATATTTATTAAAATATTATTATATATTTACTAGTAACTGAAAAAAAAAAAGAAAAGAAAAAAATCAATTCTCGTTTCAACATCCTTCACGCCATCCTCCCTCCCTCTCTCTCTCTCTCTCTCTCTCTCACTCTTCTTCTCTCTCAAGGTATCGATTCACGCATTCGTGAATCGCAAAGGAGGAAGAGGAGGGGGCACGAGGGGGGTAAATAGAGCAATTAAGCAAGTGGGAGGGGAGAGGAAAGCGAGAGGGAAAAATGGTGGTGGACGGAAAAATCTCTCGGGGCGAGAGATGAAACGGGCGAGATAGACACGCACCGAGGGAGGGGGGGGGGGGAGGAGGAGGAGGAGGAGGAGGGGGGGTAACCTACAAAAGCAGCGCCTCCCGCGTGGCCTGCAATTACGTATGCACCTCTCTGAGAGAGGCCCGTGGCGGCTTCGCGGTTGGCTGCGCTTCCTTCCTGTCTGCCGCAACCACCTCTCTGCGTGTGCGTGTGCGTGTGCGTGCGTGTTATCCATCCGCCTGTCTTGTTTATTTTTTCCTTTTCTTTTCACCAAGCCACCCTACACGCCCCCCTCCGATCCACCGTTCGTTTCGACCATCGATCACTCCCTGGGACGGGAACATCCTTGTTGGATCGCGTTTGCGCGAAGAGTCTGGCTGCACTTTCACAAATTCAGAAGGGTTTGAAGGAGATTTTCTAAAAATTGTCGAATTAAGCTTCCGAAACTTCCTCTACAAATTTTCCAAACTTTTAATCCATCATCTCGGAATTTAATCAACCACCCCAAAGAGGGTTGTATCCACGAATGATCGTTTTATACTCTCGAAAAAATTGTCGAAGAAAGGGATTTTGGAGAGTTTCATAATTTTTTCGGGGCTATGAAGCTAATTTCGAAACGATCATTCGTGGATAGGAGCATCCTCTTTAGGGTCGTTGAAGAGTGGTTATAGACTCTTCTATAAGACTCTAGAAGATTTGGACGATGGATTAAAAAAGTTTGTTAGAGGTTTTTGGAAAGTTAAGAGGAAAGATTCGACAATTTTTAGGTATGAAACTGTGGGTAGTTTGAGAGGATCGTTCGTGGACAGGAGCATCCTCTTCAGATCGTTGGCTGAAGAGTTAGCTGTGAGATTTGGACGATGGATTAAAAGAGTTTGTTAGAGGTTTTTGGAAAGTTAAGAGGAAAGATTCGACAATTTTTAGGTATGAAACTGTGGGTAGTTTGAGAGGATCGTTCGTGGACAGGAGCATCCTCTTCAGAGGATGAAGAGTTGGCTGTGAGATTTGGATGATGGATTAAAAGTTTGGATTAAATTTTTTGGATGGTATGAAATTATTCGTGGACAGGAGGTCGTTGCTTAGATTCTGAGAATTGGACGATGGATTAAAAGTTTGGAAAATTTGTGTAGAGATTTTGGAAAATTAAGAGGAATATAAGAAATTGTGGATAGTTTGAGACGATCATTCGTGAAGCATCGTCTTCAGATGGATTAAAAGTTTAGAAGGATTCGATAATTTTTTGGATGAAACGATCATTCGTGGACATCCTCTTTGAAATCGTTGGCTGAAGAGTGATTAGATTGTGAGATATGAAACTAGTCTCAAAACGATCATTCGTGCATCTTCTTGGGATCGTTGGCTAAAGATTAAACTGTGAGATTTGGACGATAGATTAAAAGGATTCGACAATTTTTTGGAGGGTGTGAAACGATCATTCGTGGACAAGAGCATTTTGGAGTCGTTGAAGAGTGGCTCATTAATTCCAGATTAAAAATTAGGCTCATGAGATTAAAAATTTGGAAGGTTTCGACAATTCTTGAGTGCGAAACGATCACTCGTGGAGCATCCTTTTGAAACAGTTGTCTGAAGAATAATTAGGCTCTAAGATAGGAATGGATACGATTATATAGATTAAAGGTTCGAGGAGATTGTGCGAAGGTTTTGGGAAGTTGAGAGGAATATAGGAAGGATTCGACAATTTTTGAAAAAGTATGAAACTGTGGGTAGTTTGAGACGATCATTCGTGGACAGTTCAAATCGTTGGCTGAAGAGTGATTAGGATGATCATGAGATTTGGTTTAAAAGTTTGGAAGGATTCGACAATCTTTGAGTGTGAAACCTATTCTTGGGATCATTGTCTAGTGGTTAGGCTCTAATATTTGAACGATAGATTACAAATTTGAAGAATTAACAAATACAAGGAGGACTCGAAAATTTTTGGGTACGAAATTAGTCTCGATTTGGATGAGATGGAAGCATCCTCTTCAAATCGTCACTGAATGATTCAGGCTCTGAGATTCGAATGATGGATTAAAAAAAGTTTGGAAGGATTTGAACATATTCTCTCAACTTCAAATTTGAAAAAGTTGAGATTGAGGATTTGAAAATATAAAGACGTCTCATGTTTTGCGAATAATCATAGGATCTGTCCAATAATCTAAGTTCAAAAATTCGAATAACTTTGATTGGATTAGATTCCGAATTGAAAGCTAATTTTGGAATAATTTTGAAAATTTTTTCTTGATATCCAAAAAGATGCGTGGAAAATTTTGGAAAATTTGGAAAATATATATAATTATAATTGATTGGATTAGATTCCGAATTGAAAGCTAATTTTGGAATAATTTTGAAAATTTTTTCTTGATATCCACAAAGATGCGTGGAAAATTTTGGAAAATTTGGAAAATATATATAATTATAATTGGATTAGATTCCGAATTGAAAGCTAATTTTGGAATAATTTTGGAAATTTTTTCTTGATATCCACAAAGATGCGTGGAAAATTTTGGAAAATTAAAAAATCGATATCCGAATATACAAGGAAGAATCCAAAAATATTTGGAGAGGGGCTATGTGGATCGATCGGATTCCAAAAAGAACGAATAATAGTCGCGAAACATCCAAAGGATTCCCGGAATTTTTCCACCGATTCCGAGATTCAATGAATTAAGATCCGATCTCAAGAGAAATTCTTCACCCCTTCACGCGCGACCCGACATTTTTCTAACCAACTCGAAAGTGTGAAAAAAAAACAAACAAAAACGCCTTCAACAATTCCACCTTCCAACTTCTCCAAGTCGAATCATCTCCCTCAAAAGGTATCCAATTTTCATTGATAAAACGCCCCCCTCCACCGATATTCCCTCCACCCCCGCCGACAATCCTTCTCCTTTTAACCTTTTAAGAAGAAAAGGAAGAGGAAGAAAAATCGGAGATACACGCGTTGCACACCGATCCGTATTCCACGAGGGCCACCTGTCAAAACACCATATATACCGTTACACCGATGGACGAGGAGGGAGATGCAGGTACAACGTTCTCAATCGAGGCAACGTTTTCAAACGAGAAGATTACATCCCTCTCCTTTTCTCTTTCTCGAGCAATGGGATTCTCGCATTTCGGGTAGAGATTCCCCTCCGTGTCAGAGGGTCATCGGCCTCCTCTCCCCTCAGGCCCCGACAGAAGAGTGAAAAAGAGGGGAGGGGAGGGGAGAAGTCGTAAAGAAGTCGCGGAGATCCCGGCCAGCCGCTTGCCCAGCGACGGATAGAGATTCGATTCCGATTAGAGGGAGGGGGGAAGGTTTGGTTTTTTAGCGGAGCACGGGTTAACAGAGGGCCGAGTATGATCCATGCGCGTCGGCGAGAATCAGGGATATCGCGTTCCAGGGACCGGAGATCCGACCGGCTGTATCGAGTTTCGAGTCGCGGCCTCCTCGTCCACTTTTTCGCCCCCTTTCCTTTCCGCCCTGCCCATCGCTCCTTCTCTCTCTCTCTCTCTTTCTCGAGAGATACTCCTCCGCTTACTTTTTTCACGCTTGGCAGGCGACGGTGAACCGAGAACTATCGGCGTTAGTTACTTAGACCGTACGCGCTATCGCTTCTTCCCTAAAAGAGAATCCATTTGTGCAGATCAATCATTTGTGTGTGTGTGTGTGTGTATATATATAATGGAATATATATGGTATGGAATATATATATAAATATATATAAATATATATATGGAATATATATGGTAATGGAATTATAGAATGTCTTGTACAATGCATATTGTTTCTCGATGAAAATTAAAACCCTTAGTCGAGCCACTTACTCTTCTTCGCAGCTTCTAAAATTATTTAAAATGCTTGTTTTTCTTCTTTCAGTACTTACTTTGTGTAATATACTTACACAATATTTTATTGAGTTGTTGGTAAAGAAAGAAGAAATTAAAGAAAAGGGTAAATTAAATAGGAAGGCATCTTTTGCAGACGGAAAAGTAGAGTTTTATAAGAAGAACGAGGGGAAATCAAGTTATGAAAATATATGTAATATGCAAAGAGATCGGTAAGATTAACGAAACGTTCTGAAAGGATAATAATAACTGTATCGATAAAATGTTTCTGAGAGAAAACGCGAAAAGTCGTTTGCCAAAGGTGTCGATATAAGGAGAAAGAGAGAGAGAAAGAGAGGGGTTTTGGAGGTCGCGTGCTCGAAAGTGGATAATCGAGGCTCGATTGTCGTCTGAGCCTGAGGTTAGTTTTCAATCGCCTTCCAACTTCCGGGGGCGATTTCTTCGAGAAATTGCGCGGTATATTTAATTATTGGCTGCGCTTCGAAACGAAACCAATTCCAGCTCTCCAGAATCGTTTTGGATCGTCGATGAGGGATTCGAAGGTGAAATGTGAAATGAATCGAGGACCGAGAAAATTCGAAAAATGGAATCGGGATAATTTTATTAATTGGAATATTCGTTGTTGAGGAAAATAATGGAGGATGGATTCAGATTGCAATCGATTGAAAAGAATCCGAAGTGATGCTTCGGAAAAGATGGACGAGATTAAGAATTTGGAAAAAATTTCGAGAAGGGTGGAGGTTAAAATTTCCAACCAATTTCTCTTCTTTGTTTTCTCGTCGCCAGGGGCCAGGGGTCGGGTCTTCGGACAAGACGACATAATTAAACATCCGCGCAGTAATTAACGAGCTAGGCCGAGAAGAGGACGCCATTAACGACCGTTGAACCGAGTCACGAGGGGCACGCGGGAAAAACCAGTCGACGCGCATTCTAACTATCCCCTGGCCAGTTTAATCGTTGGCCGGATCGTTGGAGGGGTGGAAATACCGCGGAGAAACCCTCCCTCTTCTCTAGAGAAAAAGAAAATTTGAGAAGAGTGCAAAGAGAAGAGTGGAACGAATGCTTTTATTCTTATCGATCGATACGTCTTCTTCTCTCCTCCTCTTCTTTTCTTTTCTTTTTTTTATCAGAGAAGACAGAAGGAATCGGCGAGGGAGAAGATAAGATACGGGGTCACGCAACGTATTTGAGTAAACGTGAACCGTATCTTATCGAACATCCTGTACAATCGCCCGAGACAAAATCCAAACCGCGCCTTTTCAATCGTAAGAAAGTTCTTTTTTCTAAACCGAAAGTACAAATTATTCGTGTCCACTTGGATTATCAATAAAAAAAAAACAAAAAAAGGAACAAAACTCGTTAAATATTCGTTATTTTATAATAAAAATAAACATCGATTCCACTTCTCGTGATTAAATTCTTTCGAGAAAGAAAATCTTTGAGAATTAAAAAAAAAAAATCGCGAGCCTATCTAAAAATTTAAACCATTTAAACCAACTTTGTCATCGCGTTGATGAAATCCAATTTTGAAATCAACTTTACAACTTTACTTTTCATAAAACTCTCTCGTTCTTTCTCCAAATTTATTCCAAATTTCGCATAACCCCCCCTATAAGAGAACAATGATGACACGAGACGACGATCGAGAGAAATCTCCAAAAAAACATTCCAACTACTACTTACTGTGGGCATAGTGAGCGGCTGCTGCTGCGGGGTGATGGGCGGTCGGTCCGGCGTGAGGGTAGTAACCCCTGTAATCGGTCGGATTGGCGACGACTCCCGCGACTCCCGCACCCCCCGAGGGCGGCTCCAGCGTGGATCTAGGGGGCTCGTACCACCTGGCCGCGCTCGACTCGCTGCTCATGTCCATCCTGTCCAGGAGGCCCTTGTCGCGTCCTTGCGTCGCGAGGCGGGATGATGATGACGATGACGACGATGATGACGATGAGGGGGGAGGAGAGGGGGGGGGAGGGCGAGGGTGGCTGTGGGTGGGCGATCCTCCTCCGTCCGCTTGCGCTGCTCCTCCGTCCCGAGGGGGAGGTGGTGGATGGTGGAGGACGGGGGGAGAAAGGGGGCGCCGAGAAACAGGGGGATAGAAGGGGGAGGAGGGGGGAGGAAGGGAGGAGGGAGGAGGGGAGGATTAGGAACGGTGCCAGAAACGGTGCCTCTCTGCCGGAAGCGTGGTCCTAGTGAGGGGGCCTCTCCTCCGAGGGGAGATCATAGGTGATTCCCTGCTCGTTCGTTTCACGATCACGAAGGATAATTGCTGTCTGTGTTGGGCCCCGCCTTCTGTAACAAGAGGAGACAGAGAAAAAAAAAAAAAGAAAGGGATGGTAAATAGAAAATCGTTGCAGTTTCAGTTGTTTTTTTTTTTTTTTTTTTGGGAAAAGAAAAAAATCGTCTCGATACGTCTCGAGACGGGGGGAGGAGCAAGGAAATTCGAGAAGGCGCGAAAACTCCGGGTTGCGGGAGCTCGACTCGTTTATCTCGTTGGACACGGATGAGCGGAGGATGATTATTTTCTTTTTGCCGCAGAAACGGGTCGAATCAAAAGCTTACCAGAAGGGAAGGAAGGATTCCCATTTCACGAGACGGAGAAGAGGGGGTGGAAAATTTTTTTGCAAATCCGAAGCTTTCGAAATCGATCGAGCAGATCCTTCCCTCCCCTCCAGATTCTTTTCCTCTTCGAAATTTTTCCTCTTTTTTTCCCGCGGCTCACTTTTCCGACAGCGGAGTCGGAATCCGTTTCGAACGATTTCGATGGTTGTTCCTTCCTTCTTCCAGCCGGTGGTCGATCGATCGATAAACAGGAGGGAAGAGAAACCGAGAAAGAAACTCACTCGCGTAACGCGATCACCGATAACCGATCTCCGTGGCGAGAGATCTAGCTAGTTAATTGGAGAAGCTCCGGATCCGCGAGCTTTCGAAACGACACCGATCCCCAGCCCGCTCGGCGATCAAGTGGCACGAAATCGTTTTATCGATCGCGGCGCACGGCCGATGATCAAGGTCATCGGTGACGCAACCGAAGGGACCCCTCTCGATCGGCCGATACCGATACGGGAACGAGAACAAATGGAAAAATGGCCGAACGAGCAGTGGAGAGGGGTGGGAGAGCCCCCCTTGTTGGAAAATTTTCCAAGCGGAGTTACTTCCTCCCCTCCCTCCCCTCCTTTCACGAGCGATTTTCAATCTGAAAATTTATTATTTCCAATTGGAATAATTGAATCTTTCTTTGAAGAAAGAATGGACGAAGAAAGAAATTTTCTGTAAGGATTCGTCGAATCTGGACAGAATCCTTGAGAGAGAGAGAGAGAGAGAGAGAGAGAGAGAGATACGTGGTGCAGTTGGTGACAGAGGCCGAGCACTTCCAAAATTATAAACGTACGTTCGGGGCAAATAAAATACTCGAGAACGAGATCCGATAAGATTAAACGCGAAAAGCCTCGAGATAAGATTAAACATCGGCCGTTGCCGTCTCTTAATTTTTCATTTATAGGATTTTCGTTCCTTATATTCGCGGGAACGATACGTATAATTTTTCTGATCGATGCGTGGATCATGTTTTTGCGGCAAGAAATGAAGATTAGTCGTAACTACTACTACTACCGACTACCGCTCGACGAGAGAATGAAAAAGAATGAAGACCCTACTTCTATACGTTCAATTATACATTAAATCATCGACTCCGTTATTTGAGTTATCGAGCTAACGTCCGGAATACGATTAGAGAATACGAGCGAGGAATATCAATCAAATTGCGCTGGACGAGCTGTCGTTTACTTTTTTTTTTTTTTCTTTTCAATCGATAGTTTTTTTTCCCCCCCCTTTTCCCCTTTAGAATTAAGAAGGCAATCTAAAATCAATTTATACATTATACGGTAGTAAAGTGTCGTTTAATCCTTCGGCCAAGTTGTTCCATGAATGTTAACTATCCTTTTTTAATCTTCTTCGTTATTCGTTATTCGCGAGCTGTTACAAATGATCTATATAATTCTATTTCTTTTTTTTATTTTTTATTTACAAATAAAAATGAATCTGTCAGTTTGACACTTTGAGGAAGGAAGGAAGAATCGACGATCGATTTATTTTTCGTTTCTAAAAATGTGTCGTAAAAATGGATAACCTATAGATCGATGGAAAGACGATCAAGATATCGGCACCAATATTATTTTCAATCGATCACTTCTCCGCATCGTGGGCCTGCACGAGTTTAGATTAACGAGATAAGCGATCTCGAAGATTGATAACCGAAAACTGACTTTTTGTTAAAAGAAGATTATAAAAACAATAACCTAACCGAACTAACGCCGATCAATTCCAAAATTATTTTCACCGCTAAGTTCTAAAAATAGAATTATCTATTTAAAATTTAAATAGATACTACGAATCTACGAATGAAAATTCAACTCTATTATAAAAATTGAATTATCGTTAACGTTCAATAGCCTGTTCATAGTTCATAGTCTGCATACCTACTCCGTTAAAGTAATCACCAAAAATAGATAGTTATTTAGTGGTTTCGAGCAACCACGATATTTCATCGAATCGCGAAAGGATGCGAGGAGACGGACCTTATCTCGACTTATCGACCGAACAGATAAGATTTCGCCTCCGAAAAACATTCAACCCAAATCCCCTGGTTAACTTCTATCCAAGAAACACGTTCCCGCGTCCTCGCCCCCCCCCCTCCGTCGCAAATTTTCGTTTCGAGATTTATCGCGAGAAGTTTTGTTGTTACGTCATTGAGGCGAAAAAAACATTTCCATCGAGACGAGCCGACCGATCACGTATCGCATCGACTAATCTTATCGAGATTCGAGTTAATCTTGTTCCGTCCAAAAACGGCCGTCCGTTTCACGCGTGCGAGCAAATCACCACCGATGACACACGCGTCGATGACACGAGCAACACGGTGGACAATCTCGAAATTCGGACAAAGTCCAGCCAACGTTTCCATGTGAAAGAAATATATTTACGCGATAAACATCCCTAGAGAAAATTAAGAGAGACATCTATACTCTCATCTAGTGACAAATGAATCCAGGTCCCTAAATGTAACCTCTAACGAGTTGGTTAATGCAATTGTCGTTCCTAAGAATAGCGCGTGGTGATTGTCATAACGTTCTGTGACGAATAATTCAGAAGATTTAGATATAAACTACGATGGTTGTTAATTAAAGGTTAAGTGCTATTGTAATCGCAGGATTAGGAATATTGAGAAAGACGCGTAATTGTAAGTCGTTACGTTTCGTGCAATTTTATTGATCTGAACATAACCTCTGAGTGTTTTATCGAAGATGAATCGAAGAATAAAGGCATCAATTAAGAAAATCTCTGAGGAATGTGTAGATGATTGGTGGAACAATATAAAGAACAAAATGAGAGAATAATATCGAAAGTATCGGAAAAGGATATTCAAAGACGCGTACGGTTTCTACCCGTCGGATTCAACTCGATCGAGCTCGTATCGAAATAAATTCGCGATAACCAGAAGAAAATCTTGTGAACGAAGAAGAATGAAAGAGCGATTTCGAAGAAAGTACTTCTGAAAACGTAAGTTATACATGCAATGTCCAACTTATTAACTCGTTAATCGTTACGATTTTGCTTTATGCGAATGAATATATTTTCGTAATAAATTGAAACAGAAATAACAGCGATCGATAAAAAGGATTCTACACTATCGGTTGTTTTGTAAAGGATTCGATCTATAATAATTTATATTTAGAAAGAATCGGATTTATGTCGGAACGGGAAATACCAGATTCGAAGATTTCCAATGAAAAAAAATACGCGTAAATTATTATATATCCATTATTACCAAGAATTTTTATATTTTGAAAATCTTATTCGTGATCTAGCTGTACCGATAATTTTATTGTATTAGTAATGGAAAACAATGACGTTATATCCTTCTCAACGACGATTAATCTATCGATGACAAGATCAATTTTCCACGTTTAAACGCGAAATTTTTATCTAATCGCGAATAAAACCGAAAAAACGAAAATAGAAACGTTCCACGAACTTTATCCGTCCATAACCTCTCTTTCTCCGTCAAAGAAAAAACACATTCACGAACTATTAACTCTCCCCGATGAAATTCACTGCTGGGTCGAAAAGAAATCGACAATAATGGGGTAATTACGGAAAAATTCTATTAGAGAATCGTCGGACGGCCATGTAAGAGGAGGCACGGCACCGTTTCGCCGACGAAAAGAATATTTATCGCGAAGAAACGAGCGAGTCGGTTTCAATGCATCGTTGCGCTAATAAGCGGAGGCATTTCGCGGCTAATAAATGAAAACAGAAACCGGCGGCCGTTTATTATACTTGCAAATTACCAATTATAGGCCGCGCAAACTGCCACCCGATATTCTCTCCCTTCTACGAGGGGAACACCCGCCGATTTTCCTCCACCAAACCCATCGAGTTTCTCGTTCTCTTTCAGACTACTGACTGACTCGTCCTACCACTCTTAACTTCTCGCTTCATTTTGCGCTGAGTAATTGAATTTCTTTTTTTTTTTTCAACGTTCCACAGTTTTATATATATATACATATATATATTTTAAGTCGTAATAATTAATGGATTAACTTAATGCGCGTGTTCGCGACTCGCGTAATGGATAAAATTTGAGAAAATCGTAAACAAACCGTACGTATTATTCCATATGATGAAACTACGTTTAGTGGGAAAAAGAAAAAAAAAAAACAATTTCGCAAAAATATATAAATATCCTGTTTCTTTTTAAAATACGTAATATATGGATTAACTCTGAATTAATTTTCGAGATATTTATCAAGTGATTGTTACGCGATACTTTTATTGAATTAAAAGTATCACGGTAATGTATAAATGTATTTCTCTCTTTTTTTTTCTTTTTTCTTTTACATACAAACTATACGGAAGTAGCAAATTGTCAGATTGATCGAACTCTATGGATTTAATCGTTTCACGATCGAATCGTTCCGTGTACGATACTTTACTATTCGATATAAAAAAAAATGTATTTCTCACCGTGGAAACACAATTCTTTTCAATACTCCAAAAAAATCATTACAATTCATAAGAGGGTCCCTAATTATCGTTCATTGATTAAACTCGTATAGTTACCATATGTTTCTAAATACACATCGCGCCTGAACATAAACTATCAACCATTCCAATTCCGTTCAATCCTCTAATTCGAGCAATTCCTAATTTCGAAAAAGAGATATTTTTATCATCAAGATATGCAAGATTCGAATCCCTCGAAAGAGAGAGAGAGAAAAAAACCTATTATCCGCGCGCGTCGAACCATTGTTAAACAAACAAACATACCTCGACACACGTGAAAAATCGTAATCGAAAAACAATATAACCCCCGATATCCACCCCCCCATCCCCAAAAGGGAGAGCCACGCAACACTTTCAGCCATTCCGAATCGTCCGGCTGACGTCACCGACGTCGATCGAACGACGTCCTTGGTCGAGTAATCGATGGAAAAAGAGCTTACACCTTAGGCCAGACCTTAGACACGGCAATTTTTAGGCCTCGTAAAGCCTCGTCTCCCCAGCGCGTACCTGACACTCCTCGGGCAACACGTCAATTTCGAGTTACGCGTCAATGGGTTTTTCACCACGGTAGTCGTGCAAGAACAAAGGAAAATCCTCGGGGGCCCCGGAGGAAAACCCCCTGGCCAGCGGATAATATAGCCCCTGTGAATACCTGGACCGTCGGCGCCCGTCGATCTACTGCGCCTGTTTCACCGCGTCTCCGCTGTTTTCACGGAGGAGAACGAACCGTTATGCAACCAAGCGTAACCAACTTGTATTATTTCGCCCGTCGGGTTTCTAATTTCCCATGGAATAATTCCCCCTCCCTCCCCCCCCCTGGTAATCCGATCGATCGGAAAAACTCGACTCTCTCGAGGGATTCGAAGAAATCGAAAGGATTACGGGCGAGAAATCTTTAAAATCTTCGTCGAGGTTCATCACCATTTTTTTTTTAATTGAGAAATCTCAATTGAATTGTTACAATTGTTGGGTATCGAATATCGAATTTTTGCGAACATCGAAGATGAGAGTGGATAAGTGAGACAGGTGAGAATGAGCATCGGGGTGAAAGAGTAAACGTCGTGATGTAAGTTTTTGTCGATCGAGAGTTGGCGTTCGAAATGTTAATCATTTGTATAGATGGGTTTTTTTTTTGGAATTTTTGTAAAAAAAAAGGTACGAAATATTCCATTGTGCGAGATCGTATTACAAGATTAAGAGTCGATCTTATTGGGAGGGGTGGAAGCGTGGAAGATAAACGTGGTGGAGAGAAGGAAGATCGGTGACCGTCGGCGCCATCTTTCCGTCCCACTCCACGAAAAGCGAACGACGAATTTCTTCGACCTCTGAATAACGAGTCAACGACCTTTCCCAATAAAAAGGAACGGATTTTGGTTCGTGAGATCCGAGACACCTGATTCTAAATTTCCATTCCATTCTCTAACGCGAAGAAATAGCTATCTCGTATGTCCAATAGAGAGAGAGAGAGAGAGAGAGAGAGAAAGAGAGAGAGAAAGAAAGAAAAAGTTACGAATCCAAGTTTTCCTACCTAAAAGACTAAGCTCGATAATCCTAACGAAACACTTCACTCTCTACGAGAATCGGATTATCTTAATCTCACGATTCGATCTTAAAAAATCCAATTACGAGTGGATCTGTGAACGAAATTTCTACTCGAACTTCAAAATATCACGTTGCTTCGTATTTCAAAATTTCACTTCTTCAACCGTCTCGAAAAAGTCTGTTCGAGGGGGGAATTTTTACATCACACTCGCGAACGAATGAATAACACTGCGCAAATAGTTTTAACGCGGCGAGTATATAAATATCGTTTAACAGCGGTCGTTCGTAATCGTAACGATCCAAAACACGCTTACCTTAAACTGTTATCAATCCCGATAAGTCGCCGCGCGACCTCTCGTCGCTCGAGGGCGAGTTTTCAAATATTCTTTCAATCACTAAGTTAGCACCAAGAAGACACTGCACTGTACACACACACAGCACATGGTGGCGTTCGGATGGTACCCGCGTGTAGTAAGGTGTAATAAGTAGCTGGGCCCGTGTCTATCGCGCGCGTGGTACACCCGTGTCCTCTCTTGTCCGCGTGTCCGACAGCAAACAGAGTCCGAGAGGCGTTGGACGTACGCGGCGAAAAAAAAAAAAAAAAAAAAGGAACGGAAGAACGAGCGGAAAAGCGTGGCCGGGAAAATTAGGCGAGAACTCTCTCTCTTTTCTTCGCTCGAAGAAACCGTCGAGATGGTTTAAAAGGTTTCGCGTGTCTCCGCGTTCCCCTGCTTTCCTTCTGGCCGTCTGTTTTTCTCTCGGTCGGCTGGTTGATCCGCGTCGAGGGTGGGGAGACGAAGAGGGAGAGAGAGAGAGAAAGAGAGAGAAAGATTTTTGGAAACACGCGCGTGCGCGCACGTAAACTCGAGTCGATGCGACTGTCGTGGCACCCGGCGCGGAACTAAGGCGAACGAAAACACCGGCCTCGACGTTCCCCTCGCGTTCACCGGCGCTCGTCAACGCTCGGCAAACATCGCCGCGCCTCGGCGCCGCTCGGCCACGCCCACCAACACCGGGACCAACCTACTAGCGGGCGTTTACTCGCACCCCACCACCCAACGAGACGAGAACGACCCAGCCGCGTTTCGTGTTGCTTCTCCTGTCAACACTGGCCCTCTCCCTTCTTTCTTACCGAACCCTAGCGACGCTCCTTTTTCCGCGATGCCGAGCCCCTTGTTTTTCGCTCCGAGATTTCTCTCTCTTCTCTCTCTCTCTCTCTCTCTCTCTCTCTACTTTTTAGGGCTGCTTCTTTATACTCGAATCGAGCGTGAAAAGAGAATTCGGGGATTTCGGGTTAATGCGTTCGACAAACTCGCGATTAGAGTTCATGATTCGGGCTCGCCGCTCGTCGTTTATTTATTAACACGTTCGCGGTGAATACGCGGCTTTTATTCGAGTTGCATTGCTCGGCCATTTCTCGCGCGTATATCGTCCGTCCCCACTTCCAAATGGGGATGAAATTTGATCCTTAAACTCCGCGTAGCGTGTTGTAATGCGACACTTTGCATCGAGGCATACGTTTCTTCTAAACGCTTCGATTTTCAATCCTTCTTCGTCCTCGTTAATTCCTCTTTTCTCTCTCTCTCTCTCTTTCTGTCTCTCTCGCTAAGATCAAATTTCGCCGAAGCTTTCGAACTCGGTGTGAATTTAATTATTTGACGAATAAAAATAACGGAAAATTTTTCCACCTATCGAAAAATATTTCCCTCTATGTAAAAGCATCACCCGTC
Organism: Apis laboriosa; assembly: GCF_014066325.1. NCBI lineage: Eukaryota > Metazoa > Arthropoda > Insecta > Hymenoptera > Apidae > Apis > Apis laboriosa. Next base: position 1,899,280 of record NW_025223501.1, read on the forward strand.
CATCCGGACTCGTTATCATCCGTACACGGATAGACAGAAATGAGTTTCCACTTGAGGATCGATGGGATCGAACGAGAGGCCGGAGTTAAACGGAGCAAATTTTTGAGTCAGATTACGGCTCGATAGCGTTCGTTGAAAGCGTTCTATCGTGGCGGTGATCTTCGCGCGCGGGGCACGCGCCGTGCCCTCCCGTTTTCCTCGATCCGATCTAAATTTGGGTCGACCGATCGCGGAAGCCATCTCTTTCATTGCTACGCGTACACATAGACGCACACCGCACTCACACACACGTACCGCGTACGTGTACACCTGCTGCGTGGAGGGCACGCGCTCGCACACAATCGCAACGCAGTTGAACGATGAAATCAGCGCACTGATCCGACGGAATTATTCAACACCTCCCTGGCTAGCGGCGGGATCTAGATAATATTCGCTCGTTCGATAAGCTCCATTTCACCGGGCTGGGGAGGGGGACATTTTTACTCGGACAGAATCTTAGAATCGAGGAAGTTGAACCGTTGTGAATCGACTGCACCCTAATTCCACTCTTCTATTTTTTTTTTTTTTTTCGACCAAAATTTCTCAACTCAAAAATATAATTTTTTTCTCTATTATTCTTTTAACACTTTACGAACCCCATCGATCTAAACATCGTTTCAATACATTAATGTCAATTATTATAGAAAAACGACGAACATTCGGAATACAATATTACACGTTTTAACTAACGAGATTGCAAGCTTAAGATGCATATACATATTATCTCATATACTGTCGACGATCCTGTCCTCTTGTTTGAAATATGGACGGGACGCATCGATATTGTCTGTCCAACCAAAAGTTGATAATTTTAAATACGGGGGGAGGATCTTTGGCGAAGAATCGTGCCAAAAGCATCAGCGTTGAGGACGCGTGGCGGATGAGCCACGTATATAATATTTACAACGGGCAAATATTTATAAATTTCCCCCCTTCCCCCCCCCCCNCCCCCGCGTCCCATTGCAAAACACTTTCCGCGTTACGTTAGACGCGGCGTTTATCGGGGATCTACGCAAATTTGTCGTGCAAATATCCCGAGTCGCCCGGGGTTATTAATGTATTCAAAGCAGGCCTGGTGGGTAGCCGTGGTGGTGGCGCACGGTCTGATGGAACGATTTGGCAGCGTCGGGCCGGCAGTATCTGCCAATCGGTGGTGAGAACTGCATTAAATTCGCCCGGCAACATTGAATTTTCCATCAGCCGCCTGTTCCGCCATTCCTGGATAATTGCAATTTGGTTCCGTCCCTCCTCGTCGAGGAAATTTTACGAATTTTCCGAATTAAAAATTTCAGAAATATTCCAAGATCGATTTCCAAGATCTCGAGTCGAGGGATCGAAGTTAAATTTAATAAAATTTCCACGACACGCTCGCGCATCGAACAAAGAATTTGAAATGTCGAAAGATTGAAGAAAGTGAAGTGAAGAGGGAAATAAAATCAAGAATCGTATCGATGGGGCGGCGGGAATGAGATCACAGAGAGATCGGTCGGCCACGCATCCAACAACGCGTGCACGCGTTCCCGATCTTGATCCTGGCCCTCCTCCTATCTAGATGAGATTAAGATACACCACGAAACCCCACCTCCGAAATCCAAAGAGCAACCAGAGTGTGCACCGAGCGGCGTTACAAGTTGGCCCGGGCCGTCGATCCGATAGCGCCACTACTTTTCCGCCATTATCTTCGATCCGCCTCCCCGAACGACCGAGCGAGGATATATCGAGGAAAGCAAGGATCGATTCCTCGCGATCGATTCCGACGATTCCGTTTCAAAGGGATCGATATCGACGAATTCGAAGGACGAATTCTCCATCGAAAAGCGATTTTTCCATGAGCGAGAGACAAAGGCAGAGAGAGAGAGAGAGAGAGAGAGANGGAGGGAGGGAGGGGGGAAGATGTGGCCGAGGAAGGGTTCCCCGGTCGGGCCGTGTCCGCCGCGGTTCGATCCTTCCCGTGGCGGGAAGGACGCGTGTCTCTCGCTTTCACGGCGCTTGGAGTGGAGGGGAAGGGGGAGGTAGGAGCGCGATGGGGGCACGGTGGTGGGGGTAGAAGGGACGTGGACGGGTTGGCGGCGTTGCCGGGTCGCCGGGTGGCTGGGTGAGTACCGACGAGGAGAGTACAACCGAACAATCTGTAGAAGCTTGTTCGGGACGAGAGAAGTCCGTAGATCAGCCAATCAGATAGGCATGCCCCCCCTCTCGCCCATTGTCACAAAATGGCGGCCCTAAATCAGCCTGACTCCGCCTATCGCGGCCCCCACCCTCCGGCGCCTCTAGCGCCGCGTCATGAAAAACTCCGCCTATCGATTCATTTTTACCGCTCTTGTTTCCCCTCTCTCCGACCCACCTCCCTTCCCTCCCTCCCTCCCTCCCTCCTTTGTCCCTCTCTTGTAGTACTCGTCTCGAGAGCACTTCGCTGGATCTCTCCTCCTAACACAGGGAGGGGGTAGGGGGAGGAGAGGCTATGCATCTCGAATTTCTCTACTGCTATATACCATCTTCTTCGAAAAATCGATGCCCAAGGGTTAATGGTAAAAGAGTTCCCGTAGGTTCGTGTAGCTGTAGAGGATAATCGGGATGAATCATTCGGGACAAGTAACGGTTGGTCCACGTTGTTACATACGTATACGCGTTTTCACTTTCTATTCTCTAAATTGCTTCACCCCTTTCCCTCCTCTGTTAATTACCTTAAAGCCCAAAGCTTCGCCTTGCCTATTTCCGATTTTCCAAAGCGAGGCCGGCTACCGCTCTCTCTACTCAACCGCTCCGTTATTCGTCCCACGTACCACCTTCATCCGGAATAATAAATCGGCGTCGATATCTCGGCTCCCGGAAGACTCACGTACCCCTTCTCCTCCCCCTCCTCCCGGCGTGATCTACGACCATTCTTCCAACTTTATCCCGAGGCGAGGCGGAATAAAAATCGTGGAAATTGCGAGCACGAGATCGATGATGATAATATCTACGCGTAACAGGCGAGATCGAAGCGTGTTTAAGATTCGATCACGAAATACCTTCGCACATCAAAAGTAAATGACTTAAAAATTATTATTCCCTATCATATACGTATTATAACCGAGATCCATTTTATTTTTTTAAAGTAATCGTAACATTCGTTGGATCCCAACGAACATATATAATCTCTCGAATCGCATCCTTTACGATATCCCATCGTTTCCACGCTTCTTCTACCTTTTGTTATTGGTAACGATCGAAGAAGCCTTCGCATTCACCCGTTTCGTTCACGAACGAAATAATATCGGAAATACGAATATAAATTTTCTGATAAATGTTATCGATCCGCCGATAATTTTCTGTCTCTGTACGCGACCTTAAGGTTGATCACTCGTTCACCACCCATTTATCGCGGCTACTTGCACTTTCACCGGCCGTTGGTTGTTCCAACCCACCCCCCGTGTTTATCCAGATTAGCGAGGCCGGGAATAAGCGGGGCGCGAAATAATCCCTCCCTCCCCCCCTCGGTCGGTCGGTCGGACCTCATTATCGTTAAATGTGTTCCGAAACTCATCCGGGGCGGGGAATAAAGCTCGATCGGAATTATTTGTCGGGCCGCGAGAGTTCGTTTTCGGTCTGGTTCGCGGGCCACGATTAAATCAGGCGGCTCTCTAACGATCACGCTCTATTGACTGCTGTTGCTCCTGCAATCATTATATACCGATGCGCTTGGAATAATTTCGTCGATTCGAACGAGACGAAATTTACTCGAAAATTGTGTATATCAGCTCTCTGTGTGGCTAATTGGGTCTTTTGATCTCGTTGGGATTGGGATTTCGTCGAATTTCGTTTTTTGGGGCGATTTCTTTTTTTTTTTTTTTTTTTTTTNTTTTTTTTTTTTCTTTTAGGAAAGGCGGATAATTTATAATTTTCGTTTCGTAATTGCAAGAGAGTTTAAAATGGAATTGTAATTTGCTTGAAAATTGGAAAAATAACTATCTACAGGTGGAATTTTTCCAACTTTTAATTTTTTCATTTTTCTGAAATCTTTTGGAAAGTTTATTTTTTTTTTTTTTTTGTAATTGGCTTTTGCAAGTTTGGAAGAGTTTTTGCAAATTGGAGATCTACGCAGATTGCTGGAATTATCGAATGTTTTCATTCTCTCTCTCTCTTTCTTTTAAAGAAGAGTCGGTTTTCGATAGAAAAGATAATTTCGCGATTCTATCTAGTTCTCGGTGAATCAGAATTATTAATTTTTGTTTTAATTTTTCCAGGAAAATTGTTAAAGAACGAGCGAATTTTGATTTGGAAGAATTTTATGAATTAGTCACGTGTCGATAATTCCTCCTTCCCTCTCCTGATTCTTACATATCGAATGAATTTTTATTTATTTTATAATTAAAGGCAGAGCGATTGTTTCAAGATAGACGTAATTTTTGTTACGCAGCTAATTATCATTGGAATAATCAAGCCTTAATAATATTTTAACTAATTAGTTTAATGGCGTGTACACACCCTAATTTAACTTGATTGAAAAGAAAAGGAAAAAAAAAAAGAAGAAGAAGAAAATGAAAAAAGGAAAAGAAACAAAGCGTAAGTTTAATTTTCATTTAAGGAATTAGCGTTTAGTCACGGTCTGGGGAACAGATACGATCCTAATCTAAAAAGATTAGAAACATATAGATACCTGGTTACCTCGGTAATTGAGCAAAAAGAGGAGTCTATTCCTCGAACAAACAAAATTTTCTAATTTCTCTCTAACCTATGCAAAAATTTTCTTTCAAATTACGCAATTTGAATAAAAATTCCTCCAGATTTAAGGAAAGTAAAAGAAAAAGAAACGAGGGTACGTTGAGTGACGCGAAGGTGTACGAAAGGAAAGAGGTTCTTTCTTATTGTTAAATCATCGATAAAAATCATCTATCAAGAGAAATCCTTCCTCTAATGAGCTATTCAACCAAGAGTAAGAGAAATCCTCCCATAAAGGAAACCACGAGTTTCTATTTCTATTCCATGGGATTCGAGAATTCAGGTAAAGAGAAGACGCGAAGAAAAATTTCCCATTCATTACTCCACACCGTCATTTGTGTTTCCAATCCGACCTTGCCAGCAATTACGTCCGCTTATCTGCTATCCGCCAAAAGTATGACGAGAGACGCTTTCAATGGCTAATCTGGGCAAACGTCCTTCTTCTACAAGAACGAAGAATTCCACGTATTAATAATGGCCCTATACCCTAATGTAGGTATACCCACGATGATTCACCAACTCTCTCCATTAACCCCCTCCCTCCGCCCCTCATTAGCGAAATTTAAGTAGGCAGGCGTATAATGACCATTTTTCAAAACCGATTGACTCGAGATTTTCAAAGATTAGTTTTATGCTAGTGAGATACTGTTGCAGATAAAATAACTCTTTCGACAGCAACAAAGAGAGCGTTTTTAAATATTTCCGTCCTATTTAAATATTATTATATTTAATATTATATGATATTATAATAATATTATATTTGATATTATATTTAAACAGTTTTAAACGAATATTTTTGCAATAGATAGGTTTTGAAATTGATTGAACCGATTCGAATATTTTTTTAATTTTTTAGGGAGGAGATGAAAATGAAAGGTAGAAGAAATGTTGAAGGAAAGGAAAAGGGGGGATACTTTAGATTTTTGTACAGTCGATAGTTTAATCAGAGTTGCTGAAGTATGAATACCCTTTCGAATCAACGATTTTTAAAACACTCGTTAAACGAATCTGCCATTTTTAAATAATCTTACTTTCAATTTGATATTACTTTTAAATTAATTTACACCAACTTTCGAATATTTTTTAATTTTTAGCGAAAAGATCACGTTTGAAAGATAACTTGTTAATGTTCATTTTCAAAAAAAAAAAAAAAAAAAAAAGGAAAGAAACGATACCTCGCTTCAAATTTACAAAGATTACTTTTATACAGTTTATATAGTTTAATTATAATTGCAGATGAATATTCTTTCAAGTATAAAGATCTTTAAATACTCGTTCTATCTAAATACTTTTAAACGAATCTTTTGCAGTAGTCTTACTTTCGAATTTATTTTCGAATTTCTTTAATTTTTTCAAGGGCTTCTTCAAACAAATCTCAAATTTTTTGATCGTTGGAAGGGCTCTCTGAATACGTTTCGAGTAAAAATCTTTAAACACTCGTTCTATTTAAATACTTTTAACTTTTAAACTTTAAATACTTTTTAAACGAATTTGTGATTTTTACTTTTAAATTTAACTACTCGAATTATTAAATATCTATTTTCATACTAATACACCAGCATTCGAATATTTCTTCAATTTTTTTCATAAACTTCTAAATCGATCATCGATTCAAATATTCATTTTTTCCCAAATAAGTCCACACGTTTAATCCTTTAATCCTTCAAACCGAATCTCAAACGTTTGATCTGAACTGGAAGGTGACGAATTTCTAAAGATTTTTATTTGAAACGTATCATTCATTCAGAGACTCATCCCGCCTAAATTTTTTTAAACGAATTTTTATAGTAGTCTTACTTTCAGATTGATTTTCGAAATTAAATCTACTTTCAAACTAATAATACCAACGTTCCAATATTCCTTTAATTTTTTTATAGACTTTTAAATTAACCATCGATTCAAATATTCACTTTTTCCCAAGTCTACGCGCGTTTAATCCTCCTTCAAACCTCCTCAAACGTTTGATCCGGTTGCAAGGCGACGAGTGATTCGAATACGATGCGTTTCAAATAAAAAAAATAAAAATTTTGAAACACTCGTCCTATTTAAATAAATGAATCTACGATTTTTAAATAGTCTTACTTTCAAATTGATACGTTTAACTACTCGAATCATTAAATATCTACTTTCAAACTAATATACCAGCGTTCCAATATTCCTTCTTTTCATAGATCTTTAATTCTAAAATCTTTTCATAGATTTTTAAATTAACCATTCATATTCCCCCCCTTTTTTTTTGTTTTATTTTCAAATTGATACATTTAACTACTCGAATTATTTTAAATTAATACACCAGCATTCCAATATTCCTTTAATTTTTTCAAAGGCTTTTAAATTAACCTTCGATTCAAATATTCACTTTTTTTTTTTTTTTTTTTTTTTATTTCAAATTCATCTACTCGAATTATTTTAAACTAATACACCAACGTTCCAATATTCTTTCAATTTTTTCAAAGGCTTCTAAATTAACCTATTCAAGAATATTCAAATATTCACTTTTTCCCAAGCCCACTCGCGTTTAATCCTCCTTCAAACCTCCTCAAACGTTTGATCCGGTTGCAAGGCGACGAGTGATTCGAATACGATGCGTTTCAAATAAAAAAAATAAAAATTTTGAAACACTCCTATTTAAATAAACGAATCTACGATTTTTAAATAGTCTTATTTTCAAATTGATACATTTAACTACTCGAATCATTAAATATTTACTTTCAAACTAATATAGCAGCGTTCCAATATTCCTTCAATCTTTTCATAGACTTTTAAATTAACCATTCATATTCCCCCTTTTTTTTTTTTTTTGTTTTATTTTCAAATTGATACATTTAACTATTCGAATTATTTTAAACTAATACGACATTCCAATATTCTTTCAAATTTTTCAAAGGCTTTTAAATTAACCTTCGATTCAAATATTCACTTTTTTTTTTTTTTTTTTTTTACTTTCAAATTCATCTACTCGAATTATTTTAAACTAATACACCAACGTTCCAATATTCTTTCAATTTTTTCAAAGGCTTCTAAATTAATTAACCTATTCAAGAATATTCAAATATTCACTTTTTCCCAAGCCCACTCGCGTTTAATCCTCCTTCAAACCTCCTCAAACGTTTGATCCGGTTGCAAGGTGACGAGTGATCCGAATACGATGCGTTCGAACCGATAGGCTTAAACAAACTTCTTCTGAATAGGAAAAGAAGAGAGAGAGAGAGAGAGAGAGAGAGAGAGAGAGAGAGAGAGAGAGAGAGAGAGGGAGAGAGAGAGAAGTTTGGTCGCGAGATACGCGGAGAAGAAAAGTTATTATCGGCGGGAATTCGACTTCTGGGAGGTGAGGCCAAGAAGAAAAAGAAGTCTCGCTATCTGAAAGGGGACCCAGGAGAGAGCCTTCCCCCCCTCCCACATCCGTTTGATACCGCACCAACGGTTTTTCCCCTCCGGCCGCGACTTTACTTTACTTCAAACTCCTCCAAACGTTACTCACTCACTTCACTATCCGACACAAAACTCCTTTTTCTCAAACCAAAATCCTCACTTTCGTCTGCGGTGGTTTTCAAAAATTCGATTTTTCTCGCTTCGAGAAAAAGACGTGCTCCTCCAAACGTTACTCATTTACTCACTATCTGACACAGGACTCTTCTTATCGATCTCTTGTCCTCCAACTTGACTCCTTTTTCTCAAACCAAACGCTACTATCTTCATTTGCGTCTGCGGTGGTTTTCAAAAATTCGATTTTTCTCGCTTCGAGAAAATACTCACTCACTCACTATCCGACACAGGATGCCTCTTATCGATCTCTTGTCCTCCTTGATTCCTTTTTGATTCCTTTTTCTCAAACCAAACGCGACTATCCTTATTGCAGTGTCTGCAGTGGTTTTCAAAAATTAGATTTTTCTCGACACAGGGCTCCTCTTATCGACTTCTTATCTTCCCAGCTGACTCCTTTTTTTCAAATTACTACTCTCATTTGCGTTTGCAGTTTCAAAAATTCGATTTTTCTTGACACAGAACTCTCTTATCACCCGACCTGCCCTTCTTTTTTTCAAACCAAAACGCGACTATTCTCACTTGCTTCTGCACTTGTTTTCAAAAATTAGATTTTTCTCGACACAAAATTCCTTTTATCGACTTCTTATCCTCCCAGCTGACTCCTTTTTTTCAAATTACCACCCTCACTTGCTTCTGCACTTGTTTTCAAAAATTCGATTTTTCTCGCTTCGAGAAGAAGACGCGACGCGAGAGAGAGAAGGAGAGGGAAGATCGTGATGTCGCGAGTTTTGAGAGCATTTTGCGTTTAGATTTAGGCACATTTCGTTCCAGAGAGAGAGAGAGAGAGAGAGAGAGAGAGAGAGAGAGAGAGAGAGGAAATGTAATATCTCGAGCTTTGTGAAGAAGATATATATATATCGAGATTTTTGAGATGTGATATCTCGTTCTTCGAGTTGTACAATTCTCCAGAAAGGGGGGGGGGGGGGGAGAATGTACACTGGAGATATTAGCTTTGCGAAGAAGCGATATCGTCGAGAATTTCCTTCTTCGAGTTCGTTTCGAGTTCGATTCCTCGAGAAGATGTGACGTGCAAGGGAGAGGAGGGAAAGAAGATCGCGCGATACCTGAAGAAACCAGCCTCTTCGTCGATTTATCCCACGTCGTATTTACGTATATTTCCTGAAGAAAGGAAATGCAACGTCTCGAGGATCGATCGCGATCCCTTCGAGTTGGCGAAAATAAAGATGAAACTCCCTCTTTCTCACAAGTTTCTCATTTCTCTAGCTTCTAACGAATATAATTCTCTCTCGTTCGAAGAAAAAGATGAAATTTCGAGACTTCGAACTTCGCCTTCGAGAAATTCCATTCCATTCCATTCCATTCCCCGAGCATATCATTCGCAGAGGAATTCTTCTCCGCGGTTCGAATTGTAGAAGAAGCCGCAGAAAGATCCAGACTGCAGTCTGGATAAACAAACAATGGCGGACGAGGGAAGAAAGATAGCGGTGGTGGATCCCCCCTGGAGAAAGGGACGAAGAAAAAAAGCAACCCTGCTTTCCTCCTCCTCCTCCTCCTCCTCTCTATCTCTCTCTCTCTCTCTTTCTCTCTTTCTCTTTCCTTACCCTCGGCTCCTTCTTAATTTACGACGTTTACTTTTCGAGGGCCCGGCTCGACTTTTCTTACATTATGTAAGAACTGGACTCGTAAAAGACACGGACACCTTACCCTGACCGCGAGATCCAACGATCCTCGTTAGAAGGACATCGATACCTCCTTAAAGGCAACTGCGGCAGGTAACAGAAGAGAAGAAGAGCAGGAGGAGGAGGAGGAGGAGGAGGAACCCCTTTTTGTTTTTCGCGGTGCTTTCGAAAAGAGTTCTTTTTTTTTTTTTTTTTTTTTTTTTTTTTCTCTCTCTCCTCCAAGGATGGAAAATCTTGATTTAGGGCCTAGTCTAGTTAACGGGGTTGTCCACTGTGACCGGCATTTTTGTTTCACCGGCACGATTTTAAACGGGACGAAGCGCGAAGCACCGTGCTGCTTTGCGTAACGAATGGAGGGAGGGGAGGGGAGACTCTTCCTCGAACCGAGAAAACACTTCGTTTCCAGCGAAAAACAACTTCGTGAATAAGGCTGAATTAAACTCATCGACTATTTCTCTTCTTTTCTTTCCTTTTTCAATTCCTTTTTTTTACGTACTCTCGTCGAATTCAAATGCAAGATTTACGTATTTCCAAGAAGAATATATTCGAAGAAATCTCAAGTAATCATATCCTCAATATCGTATTAATTTTGATGATTAGATATTTTGAAGGAGAGTCAGTCAATTATTATTGTCTCGAGAATCATCTTATCGACTTTTTCTAATTCTAATTTCGATGATTATAAACGTCAGATATTTTGAAAGAGAATTATCAGCCAATTATTATTGTCTTCGAGAATCATCCTATCTAATTCTAATTTCGATGATTATAAACGTCAGATATTTTGAAAAGAATTATCAGTCAATTATTATCGTCTTCGACTTTTCCTAATTCTAATTTCGATGATAAACGTCAGATATTTTGAAAGAGAATTATCAGCCAATTATTATTGTCTTCGACTTTTCCTAATTTCGATGATAAACGTCAGATATTTTGAAAGAGAATTATCAGCCAATTGTTATCGTCTTCGAGAATCATCCTATCTAATTCTAATTTCGATGATAAACGTCAGATATTTTGAAAGAGAATTATCAACCAATTATTATTGTCTTCGAGAATCATCCTATCTATTAAAATATAAAATATAAATTCTTCTAATTTTAATTTCGATGATTATAAACGTCAGATATTTTGAAAAAGAATTATTATTGTCTGTCAGTCAATTATTATTGTCTTCGAGAATCATCCTATCTAATTCTAATTTCGATGATTATAAAT
>NW_025223501.1:1910436-1919004 GCF_014066325.1 Apis laboriosa
TTTTTTTTTTTTTTTTTTTTTTTTTTTTTCTCTCTCTCCTCCAAGGATGGAAAATCTTGATTTAGGGCCTAGTCTAGTTAACGGGGTTGTCCACTGTGACCGGCATTTTTGTTTCACCGGCACGATTTTAAACGGGACGAAGCGCGAAGCACCGTGCTGCTTTGCGTAACGAATGGAGGGAGGGGAGGGGAGACTCTTCCTCGAACCGAGAAAACACTTCGTTTCCAGCGAAAAACAACTTCGTGAATAAGGCTGAATTAAACTCATCGACTATTTCTCTTCTTTTCTTTCCTTTTTCAATTCCTTTTTTTACGTACTCTCGTCGAATTCAAATGCAAGATTTACATGTTTCCAAGAAGAATATATTCGAAGAAATCTCAAGTAATCATATCCTCAACATCGTATTAATTTTGATGATTAGATATTTTGAAGGAGAGTCAGCCAATTATTATCGTCTTCGAGAATCATCCTATCTAATTCTTCTATTTCGATGATTATAAACGTCAGATATTTTGAAAGAGAATTATCAGCCAATTATTATTGTCTTCGACTCTTCCTAATTCTAATTTCGATGATAAACGTCAGATATTTTGAAAGAGAATTATCAGTCAATTATTATCATCTTCGACTTTTCCTAATTCTAATTTCGATGATTATAAACATCAGATATTTTGAAAGAGAATTATCAGCCAATTATTATTGTCTTCGACTTTTCCTAATTCTAATTTCGATGATTATAAACGTCAGATATTTTGAAAGAGAATTATCAGCCAATTATCGTCTTCGAGAATCATCCTATCTAATTCTTCTAATTTTAATTTCGATGATTATAAACGTCAGATATTTTGAAAAAGAATTATTATTGTCTGTCAGTCAATTATTATTGTCTTTGAGAATCATCCTATCTAATTCTAATTTCGATGATTATAAATGATATTTTGAAAGAGAATTATCAGCCAATTATTATCGTCTTCGAGAATCATCCTATCTAATTCTAATTTCGATGATTATAAACGTCAGATATTTTGAATATATTTTATATTTATATATAATATATATAATATATTAATTTATATATAACATATATAATATATATAATATATTTATATTTTGATATTTTGAAAGAGAATTATCAGCCAATTATTATCGTCTTCGAGAATCATCCTATCTAATTCTTCTAATTCTTACTTCAATTTTAACTTCAAATTTTTCGATGCACGTATATACAAATTTTCGTTAAACTGATCTCGGCTAAAATAAAGCTACTGCTGGGTTAACGAAAAGAAAAAGAAAAAAAAAAAAAAAAAAAGAAATGGAGGGAGGAGAGGGGGTATCGCATCCATCCCTTGTTCCCACGAAGTGTAGTTAGCCAGTTGCGGAACGCGAGTAAATCTCACGGCGAGAGTGGGAGGGAAAGAAGGGGGTTGGTTAATTAAAGAGGACAAAATTGGCCGTTTTCTCCCTCCTCCCTCCTAGGCCATCGATTTCAACTTACAGCTCCAACGTAAACTTTACCGCCTCCTCGCGCAAGTTGCTGGCAGATTTACCGCCAAAGAGAAAACAAAAGAGGAATTCTTTTCTCTCGTGCTTTGCTCCCAGATAATCCACCCCTTTTTTTAACCCTCTTCGCAATTAAATCGCGAGCTGACTCGATCCCTTCCCCGATTTTTGTCAAGATGTATATATATATATATATATATAGAGAGAGAGAGAGAGAGAGAGGCTTTCTCGATCATCATCGCCTCGATAATCGGCGAAGATAAGAAGCGGAGGGGAAGCGGCAAAAGTCGAATTTTGTGCGAAGTCACGGAAGGTGGCGTGAATCCAATTTCGATTCCGCCCACTTCCGTCGATCCAGAAATCGATTTTTCAACGGTATTTGGATCTTTAAAACGACGTTGTAAAGATCTCTTTCTCTTTGTTTCTTCCCTCGATGCATTATTCTTTCCAGTTACTTTTCTTCGTTCGAAAAATAAATTGGATCGTTGAGTTTAAATCGTACGATTTTTGAAATTGAAAAGGGAGAGGGAGAATGCGAAGGAAGTTGACGGAAGTTCAAGAAGAGGAACGAAGAGCCAAGAAGAAAGAAAGGAGAAGGAAACTCGTGGATGGAACGGTGTCGAATTTTTTTTCTGGAATTTCAGGAGATGGTATCTGGCCGAAGGAAGCCACGAAAATCCTCGGGAAGGGGGGGGGGGCACTTTGTGAAAACTTTTCTCTCTTCCCCATTGTCGATGATGGACAAAAGGGGAGGCACGAACAGTTACGATTTGTACGCAAACAGATCGGCGAGCCTCTTTGTCCCATTGATTCGATCGATCGCCGACGGATCGATCCGATTCAATCGAGGGCTTTCTTCGTTTGGAGAGGAACGAGAGAGAGAGAGAGAGAGAGAGAGAGAGAGAGAGAGAGAGAGAGAGAGGAACGGGAGTTGTTGTCACAGGGAGGATCGGAAGGCGCAGGTGAGGCGAGCATCCTCGCTCGTGGTCGGTGCATTAGCGTAATCACAGAGAGACCCAATACGAGGGGGCCGTCCTCCACTTTTTCCATCGCGCAACACGTTCCTGACACGCGTCTACGCGTTACCACCTACCTTTCTCCGTTCCGAATAGTCTTTTTCCTTCTTTTGGCCCAACGCTATTCTCGATCAAAGCGTTCATTGAGATAAGAGTTTCGATGCAACGATCTCTTAATACGTTTCTTAATAGAAAAGCTAGTTTGATACACGATTCTTATATTCATATTTTTCTATTGGCCAAGATTTTCCAGATAATCGAGAATTTTTAAAATTTTGATACATTTTTTGATAGATTTCAGAACACCTATCTTATATTTGACGAGCTTTTGCATAAATACGCGATTTTTATATTCACATTTTTCTATTGGCCAAGATTTTCCAGATAATCGAGAATTTTTAAAATTTTGATACATTTTTTGATAGATTTCGGAACACCTCTCTTATATTTGACGAGCTTTTGCATAAATACGCGATTCTTATATTCACATTTTTCTATCGGCCAAGATTTTCCAGATAATCGAGAATTTTTAGAATTTTGATACATTTCTTGATAGATTTCGGAACACCTATCTTATATTTGACGAGCTTTTGCATAAATACACGATTTTTATATTCACATTTTTCTATCGGCCAGGATTTTTCGAATAACCGAGAATTTTTAGAATTTTGATACATTTTTTGATAGATTTCGGAACACCTATCTTATATTTGACGAGCTTTTGCATAAAATTATCGATACATAATTCTTGTATAGGTATAGGTTAATATTCATTTTTCTATTCTGTGATCAAGATTTTCCAGATAACCGAGAATTTAGAATTTTGATATATTTCTTGATAGATTTCAGAACACCTATCTTATATTTGACGAGCTTTTGCATAAATACGCGATTCTTATATTCACATTTTTCTATTGGCCAAGATTTTCCAGATAACCGAAAATTTTTAGAATTTTGATACATTTCTTGATAGATTTCGGAACACCTATTTTATATTTGACGACTTTTTGCATAAAATTATACACTATATTTATATTTTTCTATTAGCCAAAATTTTCCAGACAATTTTTAGAATTTTGATACATTTCTTGATAGATTCCAGAACACCTATTTTATATTTAACTAGCTTTCTCATAAATACACGATTCTTCTATCCACATTTTTCTATCGATCACTTTTTATTTACCGTCTCAAGATTTTCAATTCAAGAACGAAGAACATCTCGGTTCATTATCCAAAAACGAATAAAACAATAAATTTCAAGAGTCTTGAGATGAATCTTGCCCCCCCCTCTCTCTCTCTCTCTCTCTGCAAAAATTTTCCCAAAAATGTAAAGAAGGATATTCGAGCGGAACGGGAAAGCGCTCGAGCGAGAAGCTGGCGAGAACAGCTGCGCGGCATCGCGTCCTCGTGAGGAGGCGGCGCAAAAAGAGGCGCAGAAACGGGGAAACGCGGAGAAACTGCTTAAAGCCGTGCTGGTTAGAGGATCTCGAAAAGGGCAAAACATAAAGCACGCGCACCGTCCTACAATATGTTCCATCCTCGCGGACCACTCTCTCTTTCTCTCTCTCTCTCTCGTCCCTCCACATCGAGAGAGAGAGAGAGAGAGAGAGAAAGAGAGAGAGGTCGACAGCGTTCTCTTGGAAGAAACACAAAGCCAGGGCCGGAGTTATCTTGATGAACCCTAAGTACTACAAGACCTATTTGGAGGAGAGATAGGCCCGGCTCGCTAAGGCGGGGGAGGGTGGTGGCACGAAGGAAAGGCGAAGGTAAGGTAAGAAGGAAGGGAGAGGGCAGCGTCCACCTTGGAAAAGAGATCTTTCACGGTTGTCGATGCCACGATGATAAGGGGGACGGCATTCTCCATTGCTACTCTTTTTACTACCACTTCTTCTCAGGATCCCCTCCTATATATATATATATATATAAAACACTTCCCTCGTTGCTTCTGCACTTTCTGTGCCACTTTGCTGTGCCGTTCACCATTGGTCGAAAATCGAATCTCTTCTCTGTGAAAAATCCTTCTTTTCCTTTTGCTTTTCCAATTCCATCGTGTCCCGCGAACGTTGGAGATTAATCTTGAAATTAATCTCTTAGATCTCTTGAAATGAAATGATATCAACTTCCTGTTCTCCCAACAACAAACTTGCATAAAAATCGTAAACAAATTTCCCTAAACACATGGAATTTTGAAATTTAATCCTGAGAAGGATTAACTCGAAGCGCCACCTTCGACAAAAATCGTCAATTCGGAGAGGTAGCATTTCCAAGGAGGCTTGGAAGGATTCAGGGGAGAGGAGGGAGGCTAGCTAATCCCGTTACAGCAAGTTATACCACCTAGCCACCGCCTCTCCCTTTCCTTGTCCCCGGCCACTTGGACGACAACACGATAGTTGGCCGAGTAGCACGAGGAGTAATTAACGATCCAATAGGTTCCAAGCCGACCCCGTGAACGAGGAGGAGGGGTGAGGAGGGTAGGGCAAATTGCGGCGAGTGTTGGGTGACCGGGGTCTTCCGGTTGGGGCACGTCGTTCGTTGTCATTCGTTGTGTGTTATGTGTGTTAAGTTTTGGGAACAAGGGTTTTTGGGGGAGGCCACGCGTTTGCATAAATCATCCAATGGCCAATTCTCAAAGGGCAATTTTTGAATTTTGAAGGAAGAGAACTTGAAAGCGAGCTCGAGTCGATGTCTTTCGTTTCGAGGGAAAGTTTCAAACAAGCCGTCGTTTCCAGGGTCGTCGATTTATTAGCCAGCGTTTCATTCACCGATGGTTTTTCGCTCTATTGTCTTGTAATGCGTTTGGGCGTGTTTCTCAGGGATCGTAGGAATTTTATTTTATCGTTTACATTTAGTTTATCCAAGGATTATCGTTATTTGTTCGAGGGTTATTGTTTTTTTTCGTCCGCCTTTTATTCTTTGGAGGGAAGATTGTGCAAAGCGTGGAGTTCACGGGCAGTTTTGGAATGGGGATTTCGTTGGAAATTTCGCCAGGAGGCGCCAGGGAAATCGGGTCAGGAAGAAAATGGAAGGAGTCGGGCGACGTCACGCGTTAACTCGCCGCCGATTCGTCGCGCTAATATCTCCGAGCTTTTCATTTCACCGCAACGGTCGCCGATTTCAAACGAAAATTGCAGCAAGGAGCTCCATATAGAGCAAGGAAAATTTTCAAAAATTTTATTTCCTTATTTATTGCAAAATTTATATCAACCGTGGAATTAACAAGAAACAAGATCGTCGCGAATTTCAAACAAAGATTGTAACAAGCTTTGTAACTAGGAGCGAGTAAAATTTTCAAAAATTTTATTCCCCTATTTATTGCAAAATTTATATCAACTTCACCGTGGAATTAAATTCTTAAAAAAAAGGAAAAGAAACGATCGAAGAATCAAGAGTCTTGGCCAAAGACTTGGAGTCCCCTATCCGGGGTTCACATTCACGGAATTTTATGAAATATGTACGCGTTCATATAAAATTTTCTTCTTATTTTTATTGATTTCATCAACAAGAATTTCAAACGAAAATTGCAACAAGCTCTACAATTGGGAGCAATTTTCAAAAATTTTATTCTTCCTTGCAAAATTAATTATCGAAGAACCAACAGTCTTGGCCAAAGATTCGGAGTCCCCTATCCGGGGTTCACATTCACGGAATTCTACGAAATGTGCACGCGTTCATTTCTTATTTCATAAAATCTCTACTATATATTCTCCACGTACAACAACTTATGGTATAACGACGAAAAGAGAAAAATCTTAAATCCCAAAAAAAGAGGCACCTAATCAAAATCTAAAGATCAACGTATTTAATTTCATTGACGCGTGAATTTTCATTTCTTTCCTCGATCGCATCGCGTCGATGAAATACGATAAAAAGCTCGACCTCTCTTTCTATTAGCTTGAAAAGAAAGTTCTTACATTCTTTTTAACTATTAAATTCAAATGCGCATATCTCAAACAAAATAAAGACCGTTGCAATCAATGCACTTTTGAATAAAATTCCGCTTGAATAAAATTCTAGAATCCTACAACAAAAAAATTATTCTTAATTTATTCTCCTCGTCCATTATATTTTCAACATAACTCTGAAAAATCGGAAGAAACTAGTTTTGAAAATAAAATCAATATCATATCGAAAGATTACACTTCAAAATTATATACCAAGTCAACACCAATTTAACACCAACTCAATCACTCACAAAATTGACCCCACTTAAAATCAAAATAAAAAAAAAACCGTAAAAACTTTCTTTCCAACCTAATAATTCCTTCGCGCCAAAAGAAAAAAAAAAAAAATCCCTCCTCCTGTAACACCAAACACACAGGGTATAGAGGAATTTAAAAAAAAATGGCGGAACGGTTGTCAATCGCGGTCAACCTGGAGGGAGGGTTGGGGGAGGAGAGGGAATCGATCGGTATCTATCGGTGCCGGATAACCGGCATTTCCTCGTGAGAAACCGCCAGAAAATGAATACGATAAGCCGGCCACAACCCGATGGGGCTTGACGTCCGTATCCGAAGGAGATCGGAAAACGGGCCGTTCGGCCGGCCACTTATCTGCTGCTCTGGCCCCTGCCAGATAACCCGCCGCGTGGTTTTACACGGTGTTGGGGCGTGTCGAAGATACATCCAGGGGGTGAGAGGGGGGGGGAGGGAGGTTTGGCTCTTTCCTCGTTTGTTCGAAATTGAAGTTTATCGATGCGCCTGTTGTCCGTCGCCCCTTATCTCCGAGGCGTGGCCCCCGTCGATGCTCTAGCCTTTTACACCGGCCGGAAACACGTGTAATCTCGCCAATTCGAAAGAGTTTCCCCTCTACTCGACACCCGACTTTTTCTATTCCGGTCATTTTTTACCGTTTCGACGTGTCCTGGTGATGGTGGTGATGGTGGTGGTGGTTGTTGTTGCGCGAAATTTAAAGGGAGGGGGAGAATTTGTTGAAACGAATAATAATCGGAATCTGTGTGTGTTTCAAAAATCGACGCTTTGAGGGGAGGAGAGGAATTGTTATATTGGAAAATTGGGCGGATTTTGAAATTTTAGAATTGGATTTGAATTTTTTTTTTTTTTTTTTCTTTCGAAATTTCCACGATCATATTCGGGATTATTATGCGAGAAAATATGCCCAGAGAAATAACGTAATAATAATAGAATTGGAAGGATTCGAAGAATAATTAATAATATTAATTATCACTGAAATTAATTAATTGGAAACTTAAACGATAAAGATATTTCATTTTGCTGTACCTTTCCATCGTAATTAATTCACGCAAGAGATCAGTTTTCGAATTAAAATAATCAATTGTAATTTCAACTGAAATAAAGAGGATACTCGAGAAAAGATTCTAAAAGATTTCTCATTCTTTGAGCCTTTCTATATCTCCTTTCCTCTATATTGATTCAAGAGATTCGTTTCACACTTTCCGAAATTAAAATAATAAAATAAAATAATCGATTCTAATTTCAATGAGTTAACGAAAGAGGATACGATAGGGCTCGTTTCGTAAATTTTCGATATTAAGGAATAAAGTTTCGTTACACAGGGGATGGGATCCCATATATATATAAAATAAGGTAGAGGGGAGGGGGAGGGAAAAACATTGAATTTTTATCGGGACGATGAATTCATCGTGGAGAGAAATTTATCGCGAGGGGCGAAACTTTTATTAATTTTTATGCAAATTTACGGTTTCGAAGAGGAGGAGGAGGAGGAGGAGGGGAAGGGGGGGACGCGTTCGAGAACGAAAGTGTTGGAGGGTGAAAGGTCAGGGCGCATTGTGCGAAGCGAGGCGCCAGGCCCCTTCTTAACCTTCTAAGCACCGTCTCTCCTCTCCTTTGCAGCCCCTTTTCTTCTCTCCCCTCCCGTCCCTGTGAAAACCTCGACGCGTCTCACGCCGCAAAACTTCTTCTTTTCAATCGGTGCGCATGTCGTCCACCGTGTCTTTGTACATACACGTATTCCACGAGTGTTCTTTTGTGTGACGAGCACAATCGTCGTGACGTGACTCGGCATAATTTCGATCGCCAGTTTTTTCTTTTTTCTTTTTTTTTTTTTTTTT
>NW_025223501.1:1919017-1928474 GCF_014066325.1 Apis laboriosa
TTTTTTTTTTTTTTTTTCTTTCGAAATTTCCGTTTTCCACGATCATATTCGGGATTTTATTATGCGAGAAAATATGCCCAGAGAAATAACGTAATAATAAACGATATTGTACAGTTGTATTCGTTCTCTGGAAATTTTTGAAACAATACACATCCCATGAACAAAAGCCGATCCCTAACGGCCATTATGTTGAATGAAATATTATGGAGTCATTAGCTTTATGGGGTTTTCGCTTAAGCCGCTCGGAGAACATTTCCAATTGTTGCACAAAATTGCGGATTGATAGGAAAGGGTTAAGTCGTGTTTAAGCCACGCTTTGTTAGGCTTGGGTCAAGAGTCGTTTTTCCCTTGAAATCGAAATGGAGGACGGCCGATTAAAAGGTTTTATCTCGAGGCTCTCGAGAAATGAAATGTTATATTATTATTTGCAAAGTTGAATCATTAATTTCGAAAACAAATTATTCAATTGGAAGAAGCTGTCGAAAGCTGTTGTAAGTAAAATTATTAAATTGCCCCTGATTCAATCTTATTTAGTTAAACCAGAATTGCTAAGATCAACGCTGCAATTTAAATAACAGATTTATTTTATAAGAAACGTCGCCTCTATTAGAATTTTTAATATAATATAAATTTTTTAATATATTTTTTAATATTTATATTTTTTATATATTTTTTAATATAATAGAATTTTTAATATAATATAAATTTTTAACATCGGCACGGAATTTTTTACCCCCCAATTCGTGTAACGAATTTACACGGTAACAATTTTTATTTTAAAACGTGGTTTCGACAATGATATTCCGTTTCCCTTCGCGTGTTTACCTGACCCCGGCCCTGTCAGGCACGAAGGAAAATTCGGGCCAGAAGAGCCGGACAATTCGACGGGCAGCTCTCAGGGGGTGACCCAATTTCGCATTACCGATATTTACCGATGGCAGCAGGGGTTCCTTGGCAAGGTGCACTGACTGAACCCTCGGTAAGACACTTTGCTTACCTGGATTCTTGGTGCACTCAATAGAGAAGAATTGGAATAGTAATATTTTCTAATTTTTACGTTTATTTTTAACATCCTGTGGATCCTGTGGCGAGTAACGGATTTCAAGTAATTCGTGTTTGAGGGGAGAATACGTTGTCTCCTCGTTTTCAAATTTTAGAGCACAATTTGCGACACTCCATCGAGGGGGAAAATTTAAATAATTTAATAAAGTTACGAATATTATTTTATCGTTCAAAATAATAGAACAATATTATTCAAAAGTAACTTCATTGTCAACTTTGTTTGTACTCCATAAATTTTTTACTGTCAAGCATACATTAAATGCTTGAGTTTCTTCCCCTTTTTTTCTGCGAATTCAAACTACTTTACCGTTCGTGGTGCCATCTGGATGCTTACTTTTTGCACTCCAACTTTTCGGAAAATCGGTTATTGAAACTACACTTTTGCCAAAAGGTGTGCAAAAAGTCCAAAAATTTAACAAAGAAAAATTTTAATTTGAAAGATCGTTAAGAAGAATCGGCAGAAAGATCGACCAATCCTTGTATCCGATTTGCGTAATAAAATCTTGAATTTGGAAAAATAAAAAGAAACTTATTCCCACACCCTAATACATTCGAGAATAAAACTCATATATA
This sequence comes from Apis laboriosa, assembly GCF_014066325.1. Classification (NCBI taxonomy): domain Eukaryota; kingdom Metazoa; phylum Arthropoda; class Insecta; order Hymenoptera; family Apidae; genus Apis; species Apis laboriosa. The sequence goes on from NW_025223501.1 coordinate 1,920,653, forward strand.
TATATATATATCCAAACATATTTTTCAAATCTCTAAAACTCTCGATTCTCTCACGATAATAAATTAAAGAAGAAAGGAAAAAAAGAAAAAAAAAAGAAGAAGAAGAGAGAGGACGAAATTACTCCATGCCAAACAACGATGAAATTGAATGAAAGGGGAAGAAGAAGTAGAGTGAATTCTTCGGAACAATTTGTATAAATAATTCGCCCTTAAGAGGCGAAGGGAAGAAGAGGAAAACTCGTTAATGAAAAAGAAAAAGAAAAAAAAAAAAAAAAGGATGGACGAATAAATCGTAAGAGGGGGTGGCTGGCCCCCTTCCACCTCACGAGGGCGACGCTTTTTACGTTTTTACGTTTCGGGACGTTCTCACCCGTCCATAAATCACCCACGGCCGACCATAAAATCGTGGTATTCGCGCCGACTGGGTAGCCGTGCTCTGGCTGGCTCTCTCTCTCTCTCTCGTCTCTCCTCCACGGGGCGAGTCTGTCCTCGTGAGGAGGAGAGGGGAGGGGGAGGGTGCGCAGGCAGGGTGCCACGCAGGAGACGCAAGGACAATGGGGCTCTCGGACGCGTAAGACATTGCGACATTTCGGGGCGAGGACGATCGAGACGATCGAGAGGGATCTCCCAAGAGGGTATCCTGAGGAGCGAGAGCAGTAAGCCGAGGATGAAACCGTTTTCGATCGGCTAATCGGCGGCCCACCCTTCCTCGAGCTGAGTTCGAGGGATTTTTGGAGGAATTTTTCTTGATTTTAGGGGAGGGAGAGGGGGGAGATATTCTCTCTTTTTCTGTTAAATTAAGGGAGAGAGAGAGAGAGAGAGAGAGAAAGGGAAATTTGTTTATTCTCTTGGGATTCTTGAGAAGATTGTGATAAAGAGAATTTCTTCTGTGTTAATTATTTTTAAATTCTTTCGTAAAGTTGTTGAAAGAGAGTGATATAAGGAAGTGATATTATAATTTTTATCCAATTATTTTTAAAGATTCTTTATCTTCTTTATCTTGTAATTAAAGAGAATTTCGTGCCAATTATTCTTAAATATCTCTTCTTTTTCTTAAAGTTGTTGGAAGAGAATTTTTAGTTTTAACAACGATGTCTCTTCTTTCCATTCTTCGATTCTTTGAAATTTTATCCTTTTGCTGATTATTCTTAAATTCTTTTTTGAAATAACATTATAATATTTTTTATCCACTCTTAAGATTCTTTATCTTGTAATTGAAAAGAATTATTCTTGTTCTTCTAAAGTTGTTGGAAAGGAGTGAAGAGAAGAGAGAATTTTTACTTTTAACAAAAATCTCTTCTTTCGATTCTTCTTCGATTCTGCCGATTATTCTTCCAAATTTTTTTCTAAAATTCTTGAAAAAGATAGCAAATAATATTATGTCGACGTTATGATTGATAGTCGAGAGAGAATTTTTACCTTTAACAACGATGTCTCTTCTTTCGATTCTTCGATTCTTTGAAATTTTATCCTTCTGTCGATTATTCTTAAATTTTTTTTTAAATAGATATAGAAGATGTGAAATAACATTATAATATTTTTTATCCACTCTTAAGATTCTTTATCTTGTAATTGAAAAGAATTATTCTTGTTCTTGGAAAAGAGTGAAGAGAAGAGAGAATTTTTACTTTGAACAAAAATCTCTTCTTTCGATTCTTCTTCGATTCTGCCGATTATTCTTCCAAATTTTTTTCTAAAATTCTTGAAAAAGATAGCAAATAATATTATGTCGACGTTATGGTTGATAGTCGAGAGAGAATTTTTACCTTTAACAACGATGTCTCTTCTTTCGATTCTTCGATTCTTTGAAATTTTATCCTTCTGCTGATTATTCTTAAATTCTTTTTTAAATAGAAGATGTGAAATAACATTATAATATTTTTTATCCACTTAAGATTCTTTATTTTGGAAAAGAATTATTCTTAAAGTTGCTCTTCTAAAGTTGTTGGAAAGGAGTGAAGAGAAGAAAGAATTTTTACTTTTAATACAACGATCTCTTCTTTCGATTCTTCTTCGATTTTGCCGATTATTCTTCCAAATTTTTTTCTAAAATTCTTGAAAAAGATAGCAAATAATATTATGTCGACGTTATGGTTGATAGTCGAGAGAGAATTTTTACTTTTAACAACGATGTATATATCTCTTCTTTTCAAAGATTCTTCGATTCTTTGAAATCCTCCTGCCGATTATTCTTAAATTGAAAGGGAGTGATAGGAAGTAACATTATAATATTTTCTATCCAACCACTCTTATTAAATTCTTGAAGATTCTTCATCTTGTAATTGAAAAGAATTTTGTGCCAATTATTCTTAAACGCTCTTCTTTTTCCTAAAGTTGTTGAAAGAGAATTTCTTTGAAATCTTATCCTCCTGTCGATTGTTCTTAAATTCTTTCCTAAAGATTTCTCGAAAGACAGGAAGTGACGCTATATCGACTGGTGACTGACAGAGAGAGAATTCTTCTTCTTCAATGACGATAATATTTCTCCCTTCGATTCTCGAAAAAGATAGATAAAGAAACTATCTCTCAATATTCTCACGAAAAATTCTTCGAAATTTCCACCCTTATGCTATATATATATATATATATTTTCGTAAATATTGTATCCTTCTTAAATATCCTTCTTCTCTCAAATTTGCAACGTCACAGAACTCGTATGTAACAATTTGTTGTACACCTATTTTTCAAAAATTTAAAGATGAAGAGGGAGGGGAGAATAGAAATCTGGAAGGGGAAGGAGGTTGACCGCATGAGGGAAAAGGCTGTATTGTCATAATTGATCTGGCAGGAAGGTATCGATTTCAACGGTCGTAAATAACGATCCACCCTTCGATGCGGGGTGTCCTTGTGACTCGAGCTATTTCGTTATTCTTCCCTAGGATTAGGGTAGAGCTGGCCGGCTACCTTCCTTCCAATTTTATGGCCCTCCAAACTTCTCCCCCCCCCCCTCCTTTCCTCCTTTCCTTATTTTCCTCTCCACCCTCCCCCTCCTCCTTTTTTCACCACGATTCGATGAAAAGAACGGTCACTGCTCACTCAGTTTTTACGAGACTCGAAAAAAGAAAGAAAGAAAGAAAGAAGATATCAGCGCTTCCATTAAACTTCTTCCTTCCTCTACCTTCTCCAGAAAAGAAAAGAAAAGCGAAATATATAATCGTACGGGGTTTCAATTCTGTTAATTCAATGATAAAATACAGGATCATTCCATTCATTTTTATTCCAAGCTCAATCTTCCAAATATATAATTATAATACATAATCTAACGTCAAGTGTACCTTTGAGAAAGGTAGAGAGAGAAAGAAAGAAGAAAAGAAACGTCCCTCTCTCTCTCTCTCTAAATTACGAACCCTATCCAATCTCTGCGATTTGCATTTGCCAAATATTTCCATTACGAGGGGCTAATGGGCCAGAAGCTTCGAATAAATAAAGTAGAGGGGAGGGCCTTCTTGACCCTCCACTTAATCGGACTTAATTACGGTTAATCGTGATTAGCGCGTCTGACACGTGACGAACGTCCAAATTCCGCTTGTGTTATAATAACAGGTCCTGCGAACCTTCCTTTCATCGAACCATTTCTCTTTCCTTCTTTCCCCCTCTCTCTTTTTCTCTCTCTCTCTCTCTCATGCTTCTTCCCTCCTAATAGGCCCACCGAAATGATTCGATGATCGTTATACGGTAGCCAACGAGAGAGAGAGAGAGAGAGAGAGAGAGAATAAGGCGCCAACAACACCGGAAGCCCGATCCCTAATTTCTGTTATTAACTCTCACGATATTTTCCACGTTCCCGACACCGTCCAGATATCTCTCCGACGACTCTTCCCGCTCTTCGTAATTGGCGGGTTGTAGGCCGAATGAAGAACACGGCGGACAGGAGGAGCTCTATACTTTTCGGTGATGGATCGACGCGAAAATTGAACCAGCGTTATTTTATATACGTATATGTATAGGAAGAAGCGTGCCCATTTCGAACAAATTTGTTTCGTAAAATGTCGGATCTCTTACGAAATTATGATTCTCAGTTCACAGTTCGAGTGAGACAACGTGAAAAATGGAACGTTGGGATGGGAAATTTGATTTTTTATTTTTTGTAGCAAATTTTGTACGATCGAAAAGGATTTTTAATAATATCTTGGGGAGTGAATTTTATCAATTATATCCACGTGATATCTAATAGCAAAAATTACGAATAAATATATGATTTCAAAAAATGATTTTTCGTGGTTGTCGTGATTTCAGATTGGTTTATTCCTTTTTTTTTTTTAAAAAAAATAATAATAAATGAATGGTAATATTCGATAATATTGGATCGATTCTTGTCTCGTCGCCATCGTTGCAATTTATTTGCAAGAAAAGATGACGATAAGACAAGATAAAACTCGAGATTCCGAGATTAAAATTTTTGACTCGGCGGAAACGGGGAGTGACAGAAAGAAAAACAAGGAAACACGTGTAAGAGAAGCGGAAATACTGGACCCTGCCTCCGTATATTCCCGCGAGGATGATGGAGGAATATCTACTACTGGAACGGGGGAGGAGGAAAAGGAAAATCCTTGGGCCCTTGGGAGACGCGATTTCTTCGGCCGTTCGAAAGCCCGTTTTCAGGATCGTGCATGGGACACGCCTACCTCGTTATCGGGCACGAGACGACTCGAAATATTCTACGCATCTCCCCCACCACGATTTTTAACCTTCGTTCCTTTAACCAATTAGCAAAAAGTTGGAAGGAATCCCTTTTTTTACTTCACTAGTACAATATTTGAAAATAGTCTATTACTCGTGTGAGTTATCTATTTGAAATATTTCAAAAAAAAAAAATTAAGAGAAAAGAAATCCATCCAAACTTTTTATGTACTATAGAAAGTTTTAAAACAAATTCGAAAACGATAAATTCCTATTAATGGTTGGTTTTAACCATTCAATTAGCAAAAAGTTGGAAGGAATCACTTTTTTTACTTCACTAGTACAATATTTGAAAATAGTCTATTACTCGTGTGAGTTATCTATTTGAAATATCAATATTTCANGACGATAAGACAAGATAAAACTCGAGATTCCGAGATTAAAATTTTTGACTCGGCGGAAACGGGGAGTGACAGAAAGAAAAACAAGGAAACACGTGTAAGAGAAGCGGAAATACTGGACCCTGCCTCCGTATATTCCCGCGAGGATGATGGAGGAATATCTACTACTGGAACGGGGGAGGAGGAAAAGGAAAATCCTTGGGCCCTTGGGAGACGCGATTTCTTCGGCCGTTCGAAAGCCCGTTTTCAGGATCGTGCATGGGACACGCCTACCTCGTTATCGGGCACGAGACGACTCGAAATATTCTACGCATCTCCCCTACCACGATTTTTAACCTTCGTTCCTTTAACCAATTAGCAAAAAGTTGGAAGGAATAATTTTTTTTACTTCACTAGTACAATATTTGAAAATAGTCTATTACTCGTGTGAGTTATCTATTTGAAATATTTCAAAAAAAAAAAATTAAGAGAAAAGAAATCCATTCAAATTTTTTATGTACTATAGAAAGTTTTAAAACAAAATTCGAAAACGATAAATTTCTATTAATGGTTGGTTTTAACCATTCAATTAGCAAAAAGTTGGAAGGAATAATTTTTTTTACTTCACTAGTACAATATTTGAAAATAGTCTATTACTCGTGTGAGTTATCTATTTGAAATATCAATATTTCAAAAAAAAAGAATTAAGAGAAAAGAAATCTATCCAACTTTTTATGTACTATAGAAAGTTTTAAAAAAAATTCGAAAACGATAAATTTCTATTAATGGTTGGTTTTAACCATTCAATTAGCAAAAAGTTGGAAGAAATCCCTTTTTTTGCTTCACTAGTACAATATTTAAAAATAGTCAATTACTCGTGTGAGTTAAAGACAGATCAATAATGTTATTTATTTGAAATATCAATATTTCAAAAAAAAGAATTAAGAGAAAAGAAATCCATCCAAACTTTTTATGTACTGTAGAAAGTTTTAAAACAAATTCGAAAACGATAAATTCCTATTAATGATTGGTCGTCGCCTCGAGGCAGCCGAGCCTCTCTTAACTGAACAGCTTAATTCGCAAAAAAGAAGAAAAGTGAATAGAGAACAATGGGCAAACGAACGGGACGATCGCGGAAGATGGAACGTAAGACGCAATAGGGGGTTAGCCCTTGCTCGTTGACTCACGACGAAACACGAGTCCGCGAGACTCTCGAGGAGGAGAGGAGAAGGAGGAGGGGGGAGGAGGCTATCGTTGCACGAAAACCGTTGGCGCATCGAGGAAGAAACGATGCACTCGTCGAGGAGGGAGTGGGCTGCGTTAAACGGTTAAAAACGCCCTCCATAGATGTCGATAGGGCAGATCGTGGCCTTTCTCGAGGCCTGCTACGCCACTTCACGTAAGCAAAGCTTCCAAGGGTGAAAAAAAAGGTAACTCGAGTCACCTCGCGACGACGTCGAGAGCCCATCTCTCTCTTTCTCTCTCTCTCTCTCTCTCTCTCTCTCTCTCTCTCTCTCTCATCGTCGCCCGGAAGTATTCTCTCAACCGGTCGACACACATACACACGTACACGTGTAAAGAGACTTTCGAGGAATTTCGTTGAACAAGAAGAGAAGGAAGAAAAAGCGCGAAAATCTCTTCCCCTTTTTCTCTCGTGTTAATTAAACAGTCTTGGACTCGATTAAACGCCAAGTCAAAACACCTGGCGCGAATTATCGGCCAATTACACGTGCCATTAGAGGCTCCCGGCTCGCTTCGAGCGAGACAAAGACACGGAGAGGCTCCTCTGTCTCGAGCGAGATAGAGAGAGAGAGAGAGAGAGGTCGATGCGCAATCGTCTAATTTACGCAAATTGCGAATCCGCTTTCTCTCTCTCTCTCTCTCTCTCTCTCGCTCAGTCGCCTCCGTGCCTGTTGTAACGGGCAGGCCTGTTACGCGGCAGTAACGTCGACGACGATCTCTCCTCCGTTGGTAAACGCAAACGCTAAGATCTAATAAAGCGACAAATCAGCCTAACGAGCGACACGCGGACGCTGGAAATGCGGCTTAATGCGGCACGGCCAACGTACGTTGGATTAACGGTGCCGGCCCCTAATGGCTTTCCTATGCCGCGCGATGCAACATTCCTAGGACAAGTATGATTTTCCTTATCTCCATCCACTCGAATTCAGGGATCGTTTATGGACTCCACCGATCCGTGGCAGCACCGTCTATACGTATATATATGTATATATATATATATATATATATTTCGTGTCGTCGAGACCCGCAGTCCCGCCATCTGCTTAACGTGTTAGAGATATTACGCGCTGGGATAATCCTGGGAGAAACTTTAATAGACGAAGGTGTTGAACGATCGTTCCACGTATCTTTCTATATTTCCTCTATATTATATCGATAGAAGAGAAAAAGTATATAATCCTTTATTATTATATCCTTGGGAGAATTCTAACGATTCCTTGGAAGAATATTCTAATGGATTCTCTAGGAATGTTTCCGTTACTTCTCCCCCCTTCTCCTCCCCCCACCAAGATTTCACATCTCTCATCAAGATTTTGCGAGAAGGAGATAAGCGGGAATAGATAAAGGGGTGGGGAGGGGATTTCTATCCCATCGTTGGCGAATTAATCGAACGTTGAGCAACGTATTTATGCAAACGCGTTATGCGACACGGGCGAGGGATAAGACTTTCGGGCCAGGCCCGCGGCTAATTGAAACGCCACTGTACGCCCGATAAGCCCGATTGCGACGGAGAGTTATGAGACAATATTATGAGGCGTCGTACGTCAAGCTGAAATTAATTTCGGCCATCGCTTCGCCGG